>NC_141627.1:19509358-19809358 GCF_047967505.1 Dipteris shenzhenensis
TTCCATAGACTTGCCAACGTAAGGCCAAAATTTTCATTCTTAAGAATATGTGGAAAGACCTTACGTTTGGCCCACTTTTGGCGAAAAAATTTCATTCTAAAGAATAGGTGGAGTGAAATTGTGTTTGATAAATACAAATCAATGCTCAAGTCTGGACATAAATAAAGGTATCCTTTTGAAGATATTGGAACACATGAGAGAAATAATATTGAAGATACATGAATTTTTAGACATACTATTAAAGACAAATGAACATATAATGGATGAAATCCTATTGATGATACATGAATTTTCAATAGAACTATCATTCAAAAGATTTGATGGATTGAATGTAGCTTTAATACATTATCCTTTTTACAAGGGTGTTTAAGTTTGAGGCTTGAAACATAAGAATGAATCTGTGTTGAAGCCTAGTGGTTTGTTAAGGATATGTGAAACTTATACTAAAGGTACTTACAATGGAAGGGATTATATCAAGATCCTATTAAGGACATGTGAACATATAGTAGAATAATTCTACATAAAATCAATGGATCAAACTTAATGGCTCAAAAGCAAAAAAGGATGATGGTGCAACCTAGGGGCTACTCTACGGCACTATGGCAGCAATCTTTGTAGTTACTATCAAAGGTAGTGTAACTTTTTTATCAAGGAAAGAGACACGAACCACTCCACATGACCTAGATCTGTATGACCTAGGTTGCACTGACTTGTTTCTTTCATGGATAAAACGTGACCCTTAGGTGATGCTATAGCACTCCCTTTTTTGGTCCATTATTATAGCACAATTGGGGCCTTTTGACCTAATACTAGCTACCCATCAAATATTTGTTGTAGATGTTAGGGGTAATTACCAAACTACTAGTGGTAGTTTTGTCACTACCATTAGTAATTTTATTAGAGTGTTCCTTAATGGTAGTTCTCCTACTACTACATACAATATTACCAATAGTAGTCCTAATCCCAATGATAGTACACAATATTATTACGACCATCCAACTTTAATCATCATTATATCTATGAATTTATATATATAGGTCTATCTATATCTATACCTATTTATTCCTCATCCAATACATTTGCATTTATTTTTGGTGCTTTGCTTACTTTGAAACTAAAGATAATGTGATTTCATTATTGTTTGCATTCTTGTCAAACATGAGGAGCTAGAATGCATAAGAATTGGGAGGCACATTATAAATTTTGTGCAGATTTGAGCCATTGAATAGCCTATTGATTCTGATTGTTTTCTTTCTTATTAAATCCTTAATTTGGTTATTTCACATCGAACATCACCATATCAATTCATATTTTTTTTGTTCTAGTAATGTCCTATTGTAGCATAGTCTAGGGGTTGATCATACAAGATAAATGGGTGCTCACATTTAATATATTTTTGAGAGTCAGAGGATAGTGGCTGTAGACTACAAAATCATCACTTTGAATAAATTTGGCAAGATTCTTCAGATAGAAGGAATAACTTCTATTGCACTAACGATCAAAGAAAATTATCAAAAGGTTGATACAAGGCTCAAAATCACACTGGTGCTACTAGGCTTAATAGTCGTAGGCTAGTAGTAGTACTAGTGTATTTACTAAGTAGTGTGCATGCCTCTCCTCATTAAAATTCATAGTCTTCAAAAATATATAATACATAAGTCAAAATATTCTAATTAGTTTTATCATCCTAATGTTGAAACTAACTTAAATTCATAGTCTTCAAAAAAATATACTAGATAAGTCAAAATATTCCAATTAGTTTTATTATCCTCATGTTGAAACTGACTTTCTCTTCCTTCGTCTCCTATCAGTTTCAAACCTTTAATCCATTAATCTCTCAAATAGTAAGAATGGTCTTGTATTAAGAGGCGATGATATCTAAAGTGATCTACAAATACTAAGAATGGTCTTATATTAAGAGGTGATGATATCTCAAGTGTTATACAAATCATAAGAATGGTTTTGTATTAAGAGGTGATGATATCTCAAGTGTCCTACAAATAGTAAGAATGGTTCAAGTGTTCTACAAAAGTATTAGGTACCTCTTAGTGGTTGAAGGGAAGGAGTGATGATATCTCAAGTGTTCTACAAATAGTAAGAATGGTCTTGTATTAAGAGGTGATGATATCTCAAGTGTTCTACAAATAGTAATAATGGTTTTATATTAGGAGGTGATGATATCTCAAGTGTTCTATAAAACTATTAGATACCTCTTAGTGGTTGAAGGGAAGGGGTTGGAAGTATGGGCAAAATCTCTAGGAACTACAGGATGGTTGCAAGGACAATTTTGAATGTCATAAATGACACGGGTTTTTCAACATACGGGTGAACTATTTTTAAACATTCACTTCTTTCATGGTTGATAACACTTTTAATAAGAAGAATCATTTTGAATGTCATAAGTGTTGATGCAATCCCATGCTATGAAGTCAACAGACAGTTTTTTTTCCCGGCATATGAGTGAAGTGATGTTTATGTTACTAAGTTCAACATATCAAGCAATGCATTTGTTTTGATTATTGAAGGAGTTTGATAATAAGACCCATTTCAAATGCAAAAGAATTGTTGTATCAGTAATGGAATCCGCTTTGGAGTGGAAATTCGGTTTCTTTCAAACCCACATACTATTGTTGCATAATGTGAGTATGGCTCCAATCGGAAGTTGAGGTAGACTATAATTTATAATGTTGGTATAGTTACATATAGTAACATAAGTTTTATTTTTGAGAGCTCGCTTTTTTGGGCCCCCTCGCTTTTCCTCGCTCGCTCTATCGACTGCCTCAGAGCAACATAGCACATCAACTTCAGAGACACTAGCTAGGATTGGCTAGATATAATTCATACTCTCAGAGGAAGATGGGACAAAATCTTTAGGGAGATTTGGATTGCACTAGGCTCTAGGAGCCATGACCCTTTGGTGGTATACTATGGATGTATAAAGCACTAGAGTGACTATTTGGTAATCCCCCTAGAGTGGCCAACTACTACAGGGCTATCCATGTGTTTTTAATATTGTACCCTTCATTAGGGAGTTGTATTTTCCTTGTTGTCCATGTCACCAAGGATTTTATAAAATAGAAGCTTCTGTTCTCTTTTAAAAAAAACTTCCAATCCACCTATTCTCATTATAATTTACTAGGTATAATTCAAAAGGAGGCCTAAGCTTTGAGGTCCAACAAATCAATACATAGCTAGGTATGATTGAGAAGGTTTTCTACTTCAAAATACTCCACTTTTCTTTTTGACCTTGCCTACAATAGAATATATCCCTATGGAACATTATGAAATCTATTTTCAAAAAACTTTCACATAAATAAGGGAAAGTAAGAGAACATTTATTCCATATTTATCCAAATCCTATCAAATTGCAAAGAAATATAATCCTCGTATGAAGTGACATTAAATCTGGGTTTCACTAAACATTGCAACACAAGAAGTTCAAACTTGCTTATTCTCATTTTACTTTACTAGTTATAATTCAAAGGGAGCCTAGGCTTTGAGGCTCAATAAATAAATGCATATTTGGACCTTGAGAAGCCATTCTTCCTCAATGTACTATAGCCTTCTCCTTGAAACTAGCATACAAACAAATATATTGCTACAAAACATTTCAAAATCTCTTTGAATAAATTCACATAAAAAATAACAAAAACTAAGGGAACATATGTTCATAAATACTCCAAATCTTTATCCCCTGTTTGTCAAACTAAAAAGTGATTATAATGTTTGTATCCCAAGAGATTGTAACATTTGTGTAACTAAAAGGAGACTATAATGTTTGTATGAAGTAGACATCAAAATGAGAATTCACTTCAAATCTCTTAATTCTCACTATGCTTTACTAGTGGAAAGATTGTAATACCTTATTTTCTAGGAAGCAAGCTTGTAGATAGATGAAATCCACCAAAGTTGTTTGAAATGTAATAAAAATGAAGATCAATCCAAATTTTTGTGGATGTTCAAAGATGAAAGGAAGATAAATTTTCTTGGTCTAGTAAGTCTAAGCTTGAAGATCAGTCCTATTTCCATCTTCTTTCAAAGAATCTAGTTGAACCCCTCCAAGCTAGAGGCATGTTGAATATTTCTTTCCTTCAATTACATTGATTGTGCAATAAACTCAAAGACAGACACTCAGAAGATATGGTGAATCTTAACTCATGTTAAAATGGAGATGGAAACATAGATGAGGAAATAAATGATGGCATTGTGCATGAATACTCGAAAAAAGCAAGCAGATCACATCTTGCTATAAAAAATTCAACTTTTTTGAAAGAATGCATATGGAGAGGGGAGGAAACTCACAACAAGAATGAAGAATGGCAAGATTAGGACAAGAAATTCAGCCCAAAGATGAGAAGGGACAACCAAAGAAGGTTCCCACTCAAAAGAAAGAAGAGATTCAAAACTAGGTTTCCAAAGAAAAGGAGGTGAAGGGCGCCCAAGACTAGGGAGAGGGAAGGGAAACATAGGAAATGTAAGGAAGATAGCAGTTGGATGGGAGGGCTTGGTTTCTAGATATTTGATTTAGGTTGCTTGAGAAATTTAGTTTGCAAGCTTGGTTATACTTAAAAGTGTGATAGTGAGGTGAGGGCTCAAGTGGGAGAATTGCATCACACTTGGGGCCATCTGAAATAAAATGGGAGAATCATGTCACATCCTAGCCTCCACAAGCCACTTTCAAATTCAAATTTATTCACAACATTATCTTGCCATATGTGCATAAGATGGGCTCTATTCTAGGGCTCCCATTTGGAAAATTGGGGACTTAGCACAAATATGCAAGCCAAGAAAATGTAGCTCAAGCAAGAGTTGCATAATGTGCAGAGAGAAAATATGAGCATCATTGACTACCACATGAAGGTGAAGAAGATTGCAGATGCACTTGCTTCTATTGGGTCGCCAGTGGAAGATGATGATTTAGTTTTTGTGACCTTGAATGGTCTATGAAAGGATTATGCACAATTCCGTACATCCATTGCTATCTGTGAGAATTTTCCTGATTTTGAGGAGTTGATTGCTCTTCTAATTTCTGAAGAGCAGAGAAATGGTGGTGCATCTTCTTCAGGAGGAACTTCAAAAGAAATTGTCTTCCACTCAAATGCTGGAAGAGGTAGAGGCAGAGGTAGAGCAGGCCGATTTGGAGGCCATGGCAAAAATTAGAATATGCAGCAAATTCAAGAAAACCAATCCTATGGAGGAGGACATGGTAACTTTAGAGGCAAGGGGAGCCAAAGAGGTCATGGTGGATGGCAGAGAGGCCAAAATGCAAACAGCAATGTTGAATGCTACTATTGTGGTAAAATGGGTCATATGGTTAAAGAATACTATAAAAAGCAGAATGACATCATGACTGGACATTGTAGCAAGACAATTATGCATCCTCTAGTAGATAGGGTGATGATAGAAATGAGCATTTGTTTATGGTGCAGCACATGACCAATTCTGTGACAAGTGCAGAAGAAAGCAATGACGTGTGGTATGTTGACTCAGGTGCATCAAACCTCATGACAGGTCATGCAGAATGGATGCAGGATGCAAGGAAAATGGAAAGACCAAGATTTGTTGAGACTGGTGATGATACTGTAAATCCTATTGTGCAGATTGGTAAAATTCCTTTGTCTATGCAGGATGGGAAAAAGAAATACCTGTCTAATGTATTTCATGTCCCAAATATCACCAAGAACCTGGTTTCTATTGGTCAAATGGTTGAGCAGGGCTTGCACATCAGATTTAATCCTCATGGATGCTTTGTTGAGGATATGAAAAATAAAGGTCGCTTGATAGCAAAAGGGAAGAAGAAGGGCAGGATGTTTACGTTGGATGCAAACATGCCTGAATTGAGTGCAGCAATGTTTGCACATGGGACCGGTGTAGTTGCAGATATTGATATTTGGCATAAACGCATTGGTCATGTTAATGTACAGTGACTTAAATTATTATTGCAGGATTGCCTAAGTTCAAGGTTGTAGAAATGCATAAGGTATGTGAAGCCTATCAATTTGGAAAACAAGCAAAGAAACCATTTCCTAGACATGCTCAAGAGATAAGAGGCCATTGAAATTAATCCACTCTGATGTGTGGACTACTAAAGCTGCATCTATTGGAGGTTGTCATTATTTTGTCACTTTTATTGATGACTACAGCAGAAAAGTTTGGGTGTATTTTATGAAAAAGAAAAGCGAAGTGTTTGGGCATTTCAAAGCTTTTAAAGCTATGGTTGAGAAAGAAACAGGCCTGCAAATAAAATGCCTAAGGTTAGATGGAGGGGGAGAGTACCTCTCAAATGAGTTTGCAAGGTTCCTGCAGGAGCATGGCATAAAGCAACAATATTCATGCAATCATACCCCACGGCAAAATGGACTTACAAAAAGGAAACACAGGCATATTGGAGAGGTATCTCGTGCCATGCTCAACGAAAAAGACCTGCCAGATTATTATTGGGCTGAAGCAGTTGCTATAGTAGTCTACATAATAACAGGACTCCCACTACATCAATACATGGCATGACGCCACAGGAGAGGTATACTAGTAGGAAACCAAATATTTCTCATTTGAAAGTTTTTGGTTGCATTGCCTATGTTCATGTGCCAGATGAGTTGAGATCCAAGTTGGATCCAAAAGCTGAGAAGTGCATCTTTATTGGTTATTCTCTGTAGCAGAAAGGGTATAGATGCTATAACCCTTCTACTCATAAGTTTACAATAAGCAGAGATGTCTTTGATGAGATGAGTAGCTGGTATAAACCAGTAAATGTGATTGATGATGTAGATGCACAAAATGGTAATGCTGCATAGAATTCACAGTAGCAATCACAAAATATTAGTGGACCTGTAGTGTCCTCTAGTAGTGGTTCACATACTTCACCATGGACAAGCAGATTGAGATCAAGAGGATCTCCTCAAAGCAATGCAGATAACAAAAAGGAAAAGAGAAAGTAGATCAGCCCATGTTTGATGTGAATGCAGGTCACTCTTATGTGGATGGTGAATCCAGTGGTTTAGAATAGAGCCTTGATGATGAGTTGGGTATTCCTTCTGTTGTTACATCTGGAGTAAGGAAGACAAGGGTTGTTTTGAGAGCATCTGGTAGTGAGCCTATTTTGCACATGTCTACTAGAGTTAAGTATCCTGTGGATAGGCTGAAATATGATGGATTTATAGCCATTCACTGTGCCTATATGGTCAAAGTGATACATGAACCAGAACCCACTTCTTTTGAGCAAGCCATGGGAAAAGAAAAATGGGAGAAAGCCATGGATGAAGAAATGGATGCCTTGGAAGCAAATGCTACATGGGAATTGGTGCCTTTGCCTAAAGACAACAATGCAATTGGATGCAAGTGGGTTTATAAGGTGAAGCACAATGTAGATGGTTTTGTGAACAGATACAAGGCAAGATTAGTTGTCAAGGGGTATGCATAGACATATGGCATTGATTATGAAGAAACATTCAGTCCGGTTGCAAGGATGGCAGCCGTAAGAGTAGTCATTGCTAAAGCTGCATCAAAGGGATGGTATTTACATCAGATGGATGTAAAGAATGCCTTCTTGCATGGTGATTTGCAAGAAGAGGTCTATATGGAGCAGCCACTAGGTTATGTGCATGTTGTTCATCCTGAGTTTGTTTGCAGGTTAAAGAAAGCCTTGTATGGCTTGAAGCAAGCACCTAGAGCATGGTTTGACAAGATAGGATAGTATCTTGTCACTATTGGCTTTTAAATTTCCAAGGCAAATTTCTCACTTTATGTGAGAATAATAGAGAAAGGCATTCTGCTGCTTGTCATTTATGTTGATGATTTGATCATCACAGGTGATAGTGATGAAGATATCCTTCATGTGAAAATGCTATTGAAGCAGAAGTTTGAGATGAAGGATTTGGGAGAGCTGCGTTACTTCTTAGGCATTGAGGTGATTAGATCCACAAGTGGGATATGGCTCTTGCAGAGGCAGTATGAATTGGACATGTTGTCTAAATATGGAATGACAGGTTGCAAGCCTATTTCAGTTCCTTTGGAGTAGAATGTGAAGTTGAGCGCAGATGTAGGTGAGCTTCTAGAAGACCCTTCTATGTACAGACGCATGGTAGGAAGTTTGATTTATATGACTATTACCAGGCCAGATTTGAGCTATGCTATTAGGTTGGTAAGTCAGTTTATGCAGGCTCCAAGGAAACCGCATTTGGATGTGGCTAGACACACACTGAGGTATGTGAAGTCCACATTGCAATATGGACTATTTTATGAGACTGGGGTTTAGATACAGTTGCATGGATACACTGATGCTGATTGGGCTGGTAGTATTTCTGATAGATGATCTACCAGTGGATATGTGTCTTGTGTTGCAGTCACTTGGAGCAGCAAGAAACAGCCTACAGTTGCCTTGTCGAGCACAAAGGCTAAGTACAGGGTGCAGTAATGGCTGCATGTGAGGTAGTTTGGTTGCATAAGCTACTTTATGATATGCATCAGTCTACAGATGGGCCAGTTGTCATTTATTGTGACAACATGAGCAGTATACACTTGGTAAATAACCTGATATATCATGCTAGAACAAAGCACATTGAGGTGCATTATCACTATGTGCAGAAGAAGGTTCTAGTAGGTTTTATTGATCTAGTTTATGTCAACACAGAGGATCAGGTAGCTGACATATTCAAGAAGGCATTGGGCGCAGAGAAGCTACGCAAGTTCAAAGACCTGCTTGGTGTACAGGAATTGGGATTGAGATAGAGGGGGAGTGTTGAGATATCGAGCTCCACTCGTGATATGCCGAGGTGACCGTTGTGCATTTATGTCACTGACTTATTAGCTGCAGATGTGGTTGGTACACCGCCCATGAATAATAGCTGGATGACAGCTATCTTTATGTACTCTAGTGAGTGGCTCAGTTAGTATGCCACCTAGGTTAGTTGAGTTTGGTTTGAGACCCACATATAGGGTTCACCTATTCCTTTTGTACTTAGAGAGAGTTCTTTTGGCTTTCACAACTAAGAAGAGGAAAACTATTTTCAGCCTCCACCTTTGTGTGTACTCCCCCATTGTGTATGTGAGAAAGCTGCAAGTGAGCCTCCTTACTTCTCTCCCACTCTCTTCACATGATATGCATGACCAACACCCACAACACCACGTGCTACCACTATGATGATCACAGGCAATGCACAAGGGGTCAACCGCAGTGGCCAACTTCTGGCGAAGAGAATCCAGAGCACCCTATGTGCAAGAGGAGCATCCACAATCCATGGGGCTAAGAGGTGATGGCCGTGGTCACGGATGCAATGGTGGAGGTCATGGGATAAATTGGCCGAAAACATGTCTGTTCTGCTTGGGGGAAGGCCATTGGTGGAATGAATGCCTAGATACTCAAGAGTGGAATCGCCAACAAGCAGAGCGGCAAAAGTCAATGGGGAAGATGCCTAGTACCTCCATGGTCCACATTGTGGAGGATGCTTGGAGGGTAACATTCTGGAGGCACCTATACAGATTTCACTTGGTAGGTTGCTTATCTTGGTACCTAGGTTCCATCGACAATTGCTACAATCCCTCAACAAGGAGTCAGAGCCAGAAGAGGTTGGTGTATGCCAAGCTAATTCTTCTTCGGTGCCGGCCGTTCCTCTCATGGATATGAGGATCCTATGATTATGGCAAAAGCACAAGGCCAGACTTTCGAGAAAGTTCTGGTGGATGGAGGTTCTGGAGTCAACATTGTCACCCTGAAGACATGCCAGGAGATGGGATGGATGTCATGGGAACCAACACTTCCTAGTCTACATGGCAGACTAGTGTTGAGTTTGATCACTAGGGATTTTATGAGCGGTAGTCTTAGAGGTGGTCAGCATTTCATTCGTCGTCTCCTTTGTGGTGCTGAATATGGAGGCTCTGACATCGGAATACAGTTTGCTCTTGGGCGCGGGCCCTAGCTGCGCCAAGCGTAGGTCAAACAGTATTGGGAGCACAATGTCATCTCTATGCGGAGAGGCAAGAAGAAGGTGCAAGCTGCAATGGGAGTAGCGGTGCCCTTGACAGATGTAGTACGACTTGTACTGGCAGAAAGAGTGAATATGGAGGATGGCTTGGATGATACAAAGAAAAGGCATTTCTCAAAGCTAACCTGGATTTGTTATGGTTGATGTGGAAGGAATTACGGAGCATTATCTTTACCAGAGGCTTTTTGCGGTCTCCATCAGTGCAGTCCAAGATGAGGTGGCCGAATAGCAACAAGCAACAGCCGACATGGATTTGCGGGATCTTCTGCAATAGGAGTGGGAATTTGAGGAACAGATGAGTTGAATCACAAGGGTGTAGGAAGATGCACTGGACATAGTATTTTTGGGGGAAGATGGCACATCAAAACTGGTGTAAATCAGCACCCTTCTAGCAGTAGAATTTCAAATCATGCTGGTAGCTCTATTGATGCTTCTCCAATGTGTTCGCCTGGGACTATGCCAACATGAAGTGCTTGGATCCTAAGTTCTATCGACATTGGGTGAACTTGAAGCTAGATGCATCTTCGACTAAGACACAAGGGTATCGAATGAATTCACATGTGGCCAAACAAGTGCAGGAGGAGTTGGAATGCCTATTAAGAGTGGGATTCATAGCACCAATTGAGAATCTGGATTGGATCTCACCAATTCTCATTGTGCCCAAGAAAAATAAAAAGCTATTGATTTGTGTAGACCACCACAAGCTAAATGTGGCCATGGTACCGGATCCCTTTTTTCTGCCTTACATGGACTCAATGCTTGATGAAGTGGTGGATCATGAGGTGTGGTCATTTTTGGATGGATATAGTGGTACAACCAAATCTAGATGGCTCCGAAAGATTAGCCAAAGACATCATTCATAACATCGTGGGGAGTATATGTGATGTGGTTCGGACTGTAGAATGCTCCCTCCACTTTTAAGCGAGCCATGCAGGAAATTTTTGGCTCATATTTGATGGAGTTCATTTGGATCTTTTTGGACGACCTCAGTGTGCTTGGAACATTCACCGAGCACTTGGAGGCATCTGCAAGAGTGTTTCCAACAGTGTCAAGAGGTGTATTTCAATCTGAATCCCATGAAATGCGTGTTCGCAGTAGGAAGCGAGCGACTCTTGGGTCATGTCATCTCGGTGGAAGGAATTGTGGTCAATCCGGACAAAGTGGTCATGATCATGCAAGCACCTACACCAGCAATGCCTAAAGAGTGCCTACGGTTTCTAAGTCAGATCTGATGGCATGGCACACATGTGTGGTTTTTGGCTCACATGGCTATTCCCCTCAATGCACTAGCTCTCATGTGAGCCAAAGGCCATTTTTGTGGACAAAGGAGTACGACAGGGCATACAGGAAACTCAAAATTCAGCTCTCTCACACACACTAGTGTTGATGTCCCCTGATTGGGAGAAAAGTTTTTATGTGTTTGTTGATGCTTTGGATAAAGCCATTGGTGTTGATGCAAGAGGAGGCTAACAAATGGTATCGCTCGGTCTATTATGTGAGCCGACGGCTTTTGGTAGCTGAGAAGAACTATTACATCACTGAACGAGAAGGACTTGGAATGATCTATTTTGTCAAGAAATTTCAGCATTACCTATTGGGATGACCCTTTGTGTTTCATGTTGATCCTTTCGTGTTGTTGTACTAAGTGAAACAACAAAATCTCATGGGTCGATTGGCATGTTGGGTGGTGTTGTTGTAGGAATATGATTTTGAAGTCATCCATCAACCAGGTTCCCAACATGTGGTGGCTGATTACTTGTCTCGATTGGAGTCCGGGGAGGTGCCGACTAGGGTGGAAGATGAGTTTCCCAATGCTGAGCTTGTGACCATCTTCCAAGCGGATCCAATCAACGTTGAGCCCGAGGTGGTTCTAGAAAGCCCGTGGTCTTGGTATGATGAGATGTTGTCGTTCTTGACCACTGGAGGGATGCCTAAGTACCTAAATCGAGATCAAAGGAAGTGATTGGCATTGCAAAGCCGATCTTTTGAAGCAGTGCTAGGCCAATTGTATTGGCAGCATTTGACGGAGGCCTTGCAAAGATGTGTTCAATCTCATGAGCAATAGGCGGTTCTGATGGAGGCATATTGCAGGGTTTTGGGTGGGCACTTTGTGGGTCCAATAACTACAAAGAAGATTCTACAAGCAAGCCTATGGTGGCCAACCATGCAGAAAGATTCCCGATGGTTTGTAAAGAGTTACAATCTATGTCAGCGGTTGCATCAACCCACAGGTCACAATCGGATGCCACTAAACCCCATTTTGCCACTTGAACCATTTCAAAAATAGGGCCTGGACTTCATGGGTCCATTCCACCAGCTATAGCCTACATGGGGAATTGTTAAACGCTTGTGGCAATCCATTACTGTACTAAATGGGCAGAGGCATGGGCCTTGCAAGATAACACAGGAAATTCAATTGCAAAATGCCTCTATTGAGATGTGTGTTCATGCGGTTTGTTTATCCACTCATGCTGGCCAATGACAGGGGTACGCACTACAAGGACATTAAGCCAGTGAATTCCTTTTACATGGTGATTCACAAGAAGTCTTCTACCTGTTACCCACCACAGGCCAATGGATTGGCTAAATCGACCAATCATATATTCAAGCGGATCATCTCGTTACTAGTTAATGAGCACAACACAGATTGGGACAAAACGTTGTTGGCCACATTATGGGCCTACTGCATGTCCTTCAAGGTGGCAACTCGGCTGACTCCCTTCAAGCTGGCGTTTGGGATGGAAGCAATCACACTGATCGAGCACGTAGTTTTGAGCTTGTTGATTCTGGTGGAGGATAGGCTTCTTTTGCAGGAGTCTATGGTGTTCTATCTGGATGTGCTAGATCAGTTGGATGATATGCAGATGGAAAGCTATTATCTTAACCTAGAGGTTCAAGCAAGGCGAAAGCGGAGGGTGGATTTGGCTTCAAAAAAAAAGTAGTTTAAACACGGTCAATTGGTGTTGCTATTCAATAGCTGTCTAGGGTGGATGCCGGAGAATAGAAGTTGCAGTTTGTGGATATTTCATGGGTGCGAGTCTATGTCATTCTATCTCACGAACCTGCAAGGGTGCGTTCTCCCACATCCAGTTAATGGCTTTCAACTACATCCTTATCATCATTATGGGAGTCTTCAGTGCCCATTTTCGATATCTAATGAGGCACAGATTCCTTGGGTAGAGGTGGAGGCGGCGAAGCAATCATCGGAGGACATGTGGTAGTGTGGTAAGATGCATGATGATAGAAGTGTTTTGCGAGGTCTTGTCCCAGTTGCCATGCAACACCCTATCATCAACAAGGAGGGGTATTGGGCAACAGGAAATGCAATCTTTTGTCACTTTGTGCATGTGCCTATAGCATTCCTTGTCTTCCTCATCACACTATCACTTCTTTCAGCTTCCTTTGCCTTCCTTTCTCTCTTTGCATTTAGCTCTCTTTGCTTCCAACTCCTTCTCATCACTATGGTGATGGCTCAAGCACAATTTCATCCCTTCATACCACTAGTGTATATCGATTCTCAGTCTATCGACATGCGTCTACAAAGGCCAAGATTATAAGCTTCACCAGCATTGATTGGATGAAGGTGAATATTCACCCGGTAGCTTTAGCACTTTGTCGGTAGTTGGCAATCACAGCAGCAGCTGTGGAGTTTTTGGGTGAAAATCGGTTGCTCACCACTCAATTCATCTTTCAGCGAGGTTGTTCTTGCCGATGGATGGGGAGATGTTGGTGCAACCATTGTATTTGGATGAGGAGATGGTGGCAGAGTTTGGCAACCTAGCTCAAGGTGAGTATGAACACTTGCAAAGATGTTCAAGTTCATGACCTCTATCGATGGATTCTGGAGTTGGCGGTCTATTTGCAAGCAAAGATCTATACAATTACTCCTAGGTCTCATGGGATGATCGCAGTACTAGAGCAAAGACCAGTGCCTTGGGCATGAATTTTGAAGGAGAGAATCCATGCAAAGGCACAGAGGGTGGTGACGGTAGTAGAGAAGAGACAGGCTGTGAATTCAAAGATTGGGTAGATTTTGGAAGTTTTGTTTTCCTTACAGCTTAACTCTACTTCAAGAAGAGGACATTAGGAAGAGGAAGAGGATGAAGGCTTTCATATGCACCTACTCTTTGAGGTACTTCATAGCATGCATTATGAAAAAGAATAACTTTATTAAGAAGGCAAGACTCCACTTTGAGAATACTAACTCCCCAATGTTTGAATGGAAGGCTTGGAAGGTTGGATTTTGACATTGGTAAAAGGAAATATATATCTACATAGGAACTAAGAAAGGATAAGAAAAATGTCAATGAGCCAATCTCTCTCTCTCTCTCTCTCTCTCTCTCTCTCTCTCACACACACACACACACACACACACGCAACTCTCTCTCTCTCTCTCTCTCTCTCTCTCTCTCTCTCTCTCTCTCTCTCTTTGTGTGCAGCACACCTCTTTAACCCTCTCTCTCTTGCTCCTACTCTCACAATCTCAATATAGTTTATGGTTGCCTCTATACCCATGCATGTTATAATGAACAAATGAAGTGCCATATGCAAAAACGAGAATGTAAAAGAGAGGTACAATTTCAAGGAAAGAAATCTCAGTTGCAAGGTTGAAGCCATACTCAAGCCATGTACACATGCTAAACCTTCACCTTGAGGCCTTTTTTTGTATTTAACCAACAATGTGACCTTTCCAATTGTTCTCTTGCTCTGCTCTATCCTTTTGTGAAACCTTGAATGACCCAAGAAATTATCCCAAATCCTTGAGGAATCCAAATGTCATTGTCATCCTCCAGAATGTGACCCACACAAGATTGAATTGATAGCTTTGTTCTAAACGAAGGGAAGTGCTTCACCATTGTAGAAATAACGGGAGCAAGCAAAGAGAGAAAGGTTGCGAGGAGGAAGGGGTTGAGAGGAGGAGGCTAAGATAAGGTGGAGAGGAGGACGATGGTAAAAGGAGGTTGAGAGGAGGAAGAGGCTAAGAGAAATATTGTGAGTCAATGGGGATAGGAGGAAGGGGCTAAGAGAAAGATTGTGAGTCAATGGGGACTCTTGAGAGGTGTGTGGGGGGGTGGGGACACTAATATGAAATTTTGCTTTTTTTGGAGGAAAAAAAAACCCACAAATCTCAAGGCCCACCAAGACAAGGAGGAGGCTAGGGGGGACCAGGCAAAAGTCAAGGGAGGGAGTAAATGACCCATGTAGTGGTGGGTGCAAGAGGGAGGCAAGTGGGAGCCTGGTAGGGACCAAAGGAGGTTCCTCCATCAATGAGAGGCCAATATGAAATCCTCCATTCTTTCAATTCCCAAACCTTCCCATGGGCTTGTTATTACTAATAAAAAATATTAAGGGCCCAGTACATAACTTTTCTGGCTCTCTCATGCCAGCCTTTAAATGCCTGCAACTCCTATTGATGGGAACATTAGGAATAACTGGTTCTTGTTGAGCTCCAGTAATGAACTCCCAATAGCCTTTTCCCTTATGGAAATTCGTCATTCTAAACTTCCATGCTTGGAAGTTGTTCTTGTCAAGCTTTTCAGTGACTATCTGTGAAAGAGCATCAGACGCCATTACAGAACACTGTAAAAATATTATGTCAGTGCAAAAAACACAACTTCTGCCTCACAAGGGCAAATCTGCAGACCACACAGTCACTTCCTAGTGACGATTTTGCATCAACAAGCAATAAGAATGATTCTATCACTCCCAATATCTTTGTGCACAGGCATATGATGCAGTTTCTGCGGTAACTTTTCACTGACCTATGGAACAGTGGTCGCACAGCAAAAACAGGGCACTTTTCTGAGTGCCTGCGGAAAACTTCCGCCACCAAAACGGGCCTCGAAATGGCCTCAAATCCAAAAAATAATGTCACCATAGGCTTTTGCCTTTCCCGTAGCATATACTACCCTCTCGCCACACCGTGAAGGGCATCCCGATCTGAGACAGTTCACTCTTGCACTTTTCGACTGTGCTACCTGCAGAGATTTGCTCCCAAACTCGAAAAAGGAAAGCAACACTGATCCTCTTACCAAGAAACCACGAACTTGGTTTGCTTTCTTAAGCTCCTTACCACGAACTGAGCTCTGATACCATGTGAAGAGAGTGGGACAGAAGTAAGGAGTCTCACTTGTAGCTTTCTCACACACACAATGGGGGAATACACATAAAGGTGGAGGCTAAAAACAAATTTCCTCTCCTTAGTTGTGAAAGCCAAAAGAACTTTCTCTAAGTACAAAAGGAATAGGTGAACCCTATATATGGGTCTCTAACCAAACTCAGCTAACCTAGGTGGCATACTAACTGAGCCACTAACTAGAGTACATAAAGATAACTATCATCGAGATGTTATTCATGGGCGATGTACCAACCGCATCTGTAGCTAACAAGTCAGTGACATAAATGCACAATGGTCACCCTGGCATATCATGAGTGGAGCTCGATATCTCAACATATCACACATCATTTCTCATTGGGCGTACACTCCATTGCTGAATACCTTGGATTACGGCAATGCGTGCACCATAATCCGTTCAATGCTTGCCAATCGAGTTGTCATTGAAAGTCCCTGGGGTGACCTTTCCTCCTTTAGAGGATTTTCGGGTCTTTTTCTCTACTTTCGAGTCCGAACTCCTCACTAATGGTTTCTTCAGGGCTCTCTTCAGAGCTATCATCCTCTAAATCTTGATCATTGTCATATGACTTCTTGGCTTTGGCTTTTGAGGACTTGCAATTCTTGGCCACTCTATCATGCAGAGCCTCACCCACTCGCACCACTTGTCCCTGGGTACTAGAGTTAAGCAGTGCAAAGTAAAAGAATAAGAAAAAAATAAAAAGAAGAGGGACTCAGATTTGGAGTTAGCTAAGGAATGATGGATTTAGTAAATGAAGGTGGAAAAAATCCTTGAGAATCACAAGGAACTCATCCTGACCCATTTTGATCATATCAGATTCACCCTACAATCAAATTCATCCTTTGGAGAGCTATTGATGTAGGACCACTCGTTGTTTCATCTGAGGAGGAGTGTCGTGGGGATTGCCACATGGGCAACACCTCACAGCAAAGAAAAGAAGGCTAAAGGGGCTACCACATGGGCAGCACATGGGATGCTATGTGGGTGATGCAACATCCTAGCAGAGGAGCAGCATGGAAGGCATGTACAGGTTGGAAAAGGCACCTTCAGAGAGTAGCACATGGGGCTAGCAGAGGAACACAAGTAGCAGCATGAGTAGGGTTGTTGAGGATGACTTCTCCACCAATGTGGACCTCAACCAAGGAGGGTTAGTAGACCTCTAGTAAGGGGGGGTTACAATAGCAAGTAGTGGATACTTTTGTAACTGTAGGGACAGTTATAACTATCCCTAACAGCATGTAGTAGTGGCCTTATCCACCACATCATCTATTTTTTGACTGTTATCCGACTGAGGTCCGAATACCATTGGATGTTGTTATAAGCTAGTCATCACCTCCTACATGGAGTGGAGTTGTTGCTATCTGTTGTAATACAAACTATATGCAATATTTCCACTCTGCAAATGATTGTCTCGGCTATTTGTATGATTTGTACTGTGTCTTTCTTTTTTCACAGTAGTCAGATTTAAGTCTGACCCTGGCATTCCCATTGCCAGGAGTGGATATATGTAGGTGTTTTTTAGTCTTTTGGAGACACCACTAATACTATTGGTGATCCTCTATTGCGTTCGAGCTCTGACTGCTGGTTGCTGCTACATAGTAATTTTGCACAAGAGTGAAAACCGTATGATCTACAACGACTACAACACAAACCGACTAGTAGAGGCAATAGCTCCTAAGAAAATCAAAACAACAATAATGTATTGTCGCAAGGATGACTTCTAGTAAACATGAGATGGCATACAAGCCGATTCAGTGAGTGACGTCATTCAGAGATCGCTTAAAGGTGGACCACTTTCGAAAATCCTTCACGACTTCTATAAGCGACTTCCTCACAACAAGAACCAATTGGATAGCTACCACAACACTCTAGACAAGAGAACACACTACGACGAGTGAGGTGTCTACAAAGTTGTGTCTTGGATTGAGCATTCA
Organism: Dipteris shenzhenensis; assembly: GCF_047967505.1. Lineage (NCBI taxonomy): Eukaryota > Viridiplantae > Streptophyta > Polypodiopsida > Gleicheniales > Dipteridaceae > Dipteris > Dipteris shenzhenensis. Next base: position 19,527,407 of record NC_141627.1, read on the forward strand.
GTAGGAAGCGGATTGTAATCCGACTCCATTCTGACCATACAAACTTGTAGCTTGATAACGTCCCTCATCTTAACAATTTCACCTTTTAGTGCATACATCTATCTGGAACACCTTATCCAATCAAGATTTGCATCCTAGATTCTATCAATATGGTAATATGGTAAATGCACTCATCTCCGACTGAACTAGCTATGCATCCAAGGGCCTTTTCATCACTCACCTCCCATTAATCTCTTAAAGATTTCATTGTATCTCATTCCTTAATCAATCCCCATTGATTTTTCCTCATGAGTAGACACGTGAGTTTGGATTGCCATGTATGGAATCCAACACCCATGAATTTATCAACTACAGCATGCGATGCCATGGAGAGGTCTTACCAAGCTTGTTGCTGCTTGCCAGTGTCTAGCTCCTTACAAAAAAAGTGACCGCAACCATACAAGTGCATGTTATTGCTTAAAAGCTTAGAGAACCCATTTTGTTTTGCATAATGATAATACCATGTTCTTGACTTGAGTGAGGGAAATTTTCTTCAACTGATCAGGACCCTCAAGCACTCAAGTAAACTCTAGAACAGGATGATAAAAAATTATATACTTTGTCAATTGAGCACCATCCCATAAGTTGGTCTTCTCTTTATAACACTTTAATACAAAAAAATTGGCAACTTCCACTAGTGTAAAGCCTTCTATGGATCTTCTAGCATATGTGTGCTCTCTAGTTCACTCTAAAGGACTGGATTTTCTTGATGGAGCTTTTTTGGGGATTTGTGCTCATCCTCATAGACATTTTGCACTGTCTATGCTTTTTGTACATGCACAAATGCAAGTTTGCATGCTATCAACTTTTGGGGCTAATGTAGACCTTGATCTTGCAAATGAATTTGATGTCATGAAGATAACATTGTGAACATCAATATGAACTATCAACAAGCGAAAGGTTTTGAAATCAAACCAACAAGCTTCTATCACTAGGACTCAACAATTGTTTTGGATGGGTTAAGTAGTTAGTAGAATGGCTCGTAGTGTATCTTCCTATTACTTATAAGGTGGCCGGATGGCAATATGAAAAGAAATCAAGTATGAGAAATTCATATTAAAAAGTCTCTTTTTTTACATACGTCATCTAGAATGAAATCCAAGCTTGAGTAAAAATTGGATCCATCCACAAAGCACGCTTGATAGGATCTCCAAAATTGTTACAACATGTGTGGTATGCAAGGAAATGATACAAGGGCAACATTGAAGCTAACGCATTGGAGGCAAGGAGAGAAGAACAGTTGTACTTTTCCACATGATCCGAATGGCTCTAGAAAAGCTGCTATGGACATTGAAATGCCTCTAGGTAACTCAAGTATAGTCAAGTATAAAAGTTGGAAAATTCTAGAGCTTCTTTCCATGTAGCCTTTGGGATTATAGATATGGTTCCAATGGATTCTATAATATCCATGGTTTAAGGATTGCAATGTAACATGGTTAGGGGACAAAAAAATGTTTTCTAATTGGCACTGAATGAAATAATATTAAGCACTTAGGGTAAAGGGGCTAGTCTTGTGCAACCCTAACTCGTGGTAGTGTATAAGGGGTTGTGCCTATTGAGTTTTTCACATTTAAAAAAATATGAATGGAGAACGGTAATTTTCAGAGAAAAAGAGAGAAAATATTTAGCTTGGTGGAAACCTAAGTACTCAATACCAAAGACATTGGTGAGCCAATATTGTGCCACATGTTGACTAACTCAAATTTTTATAAGAGCTTGACACATACGCATATTTTACCTTTTTCATGTCTCTTTATTAGGACTTCTCATGGAGGAAAAAGGGGGAGTTACTAACATTTTAAACGCAACCACCTCTTTACTCACCTGTTTACTTTGTAGTCCCAAGTTGTGACCTAGTGAAAGACAGAGGACTGGCATAACACACATATCAAGCCAAAGGCGTTTTAGGAAGGGAGGCTGGTTCTCCTTTTCCTTTAAAATATTGTTCCAAAGACCCAAATTTTAATTGTATGTGGTAGTTCCCATGTCGTGTACTTCATATCCAAAAGATAATGGTACTTTATCCTTGGAAGACGTGGATGGCTTCACACTTTGTGTTATGAATTGAAAGTGAAACTGTTTATAGCAACTACAAATCTCCTCAAACCAGTAGTTATTAAAGCTTCATGCTTAATCTCCAAAAATGAATGGTTCTCTTTTATCCATTTGCCGCCAATTCAACCAAATCGACGAAAAGGGAAATACAGATATTGTAATGTCGAAGGTCACTTTGAATTTGAGTGCAGATGCAAGCTTGCAGATCTCGAGAAGCACGTAAAATAGCTCACTGGTGGTTCACTTCCTTCTATTGGTAGGCCGCTTCCTCCCAGCGCATTCAACAACAAAGCCCGCATGCATAATGTCCAAGAGGTATCCATTTTTTGTCACCATTCCAAGTCTCAAGTGATTGACAATCTCATTTTGGATTCTGATGCAAATCAACATATGACGACTCAGATTGGTTTGTATCATACAGACCTTGTCAACTCAAACGCACAGTTCAAATGGGTGACAAACTCTTAGCATCCCATTGAAGGTGTAGGTGATATACAGTTTCAACTTGGCACTGGAGATACATTTAGATTAATTGGTGTCTTATTTGTGCCGCATTTAAAACGTGGTCTCATTTCAGTAGCAAGGTTAACTGTTATGGGAATGAGTGTAGAATTCACAGCAGATGAGTGTTTGATCCGACGAGAAGATACCAGAGAACTCATTGCCAAAGGTATTCGTCAAGATTCATTGTATCTTTTGAAAGACACCACTAGCATCAAAGATATCGTTCTTCTAGCTACTGGCATGAGTAATTCTGATTTATGGCATAAAAGATTGGCTCATGTCAATTTCAAAGTTATCAAGTATATGCATTAGTTCAAGGTTTGGATTTGGCCAAGCATCCTACACTAGCATCATGTGAAAGGCAAGCACTCACGGAGAAGTTTTCATCGACAAGGGTCACGATCTTCTCACATTCTTGGACTCGTTCACTCTGACTTGTGTGGCCCTATGCCCATTCCATCTAAAGGTGGAAGTTTATATTACATGACATTTATTGATGATGCTAGTAGATGGACAGACGTATATTTCCTCAAAAGAAAATCTGAAGCATTTCAATGCTTTCGTCATAAGAGTGCTGCAGAGTTACAATTTGGTCACAAACTCAAGATGTTGCGTTCTGATAATGGGGGCGAATATCTTAGTCATGAATTTCAAATATTTTGCAAAGATCATGGGATATTAAGACAACTTATTGTTCCCTATACCCCTCAGTTGAATGGTGCAGCTGAACACAAGAATCAGACAGCGAATAATGCTGCTCGTACAATGCTCATTGACAGTCACCTTGACCCTACGTTTTGGGCAGTGGCTATCCATACAGTTATCTATATTCAGAATCGGCTCCCCATCTGCTGCATTATCCAACTCCACTCCTTATGAACAATGGTATGGATCTAAGCCCGATGTATCTTCATTTCGAGTGTTTGGCTGCCAAGCTTATGCAAAGGTTTCAAGCTTTTCATGTTCTAAATTTGACCCAAGAAGTCACAAATCTATTTCGTTGGCTATCTATCTGATCGTCGTGGTTACAAGTTATGGGATCCTACTTCCTCATGCATGATTGTAAAGTCCAGATGTGATCTTTCATAAGATGTATTCCCAGGCACCATTCATGATGATTCCACAGTGTCCTCCTCTCTTTTTCCTGAAACAGCTCATTCTCCTCCACCTAATGTGCCACTATTTGATGAAGTTCGACTTATTGAGGTGGTTGATCATGAAGATGGTCCATCTAGCGCTTCAACCGACCCTCTTGACATTAGTCATGCGTCTGCCACTGATGCTTCCCTTCCTCAGAGTTCCTCTCCAGTTATCAATCATGATAACGATTCATCTTTGTTGCCTACTCCTGAGCCTTCTCTTGATATTGGTCCCTCATCATTTTCAGCTCCCGAGTCCCCTCCTTATCCTCCATTAGATGATACAATCTATGATGATCATTATCGTGAAGACATTGATCCCCCATCTGATCCATCTTCTCGGGTTCTTCCTCCACGATCCAGAAAGCCCTCTCTGAAGATTATTGACAATGCTCGTAATCATTACGTTGCTGAGTGCCCATGGTTTCAAGCACAAGCTCATTGTCATGTTCAGAATGGTCCTGATCCCATTACCTATGAAGATGCTCTTACAATTCTTGATGCAACTCATTGGCAGACAGCAATGGATGAGGAATATGCTTCCCTCATTCACAACTCGACCTGGGTTCTCACTACCCTTCCTCCTCAACGATCTCCTATTCCTTGCAAGTGGATTTACAAACGGAAGTTTCATGCTGATGGTTCTCTTTCGAAGTACAAGGCTCGTCTTGCACTCGTCTTGTAGCCAAGGGATACTCTCAGATTTTTACTTCGAGACATTTTGCCACGTGGTCAAGCTTACCACTATTCGTGTTTTGCTTGCATATGCTACTCAAGCTGATTTGGACATCCCCATCAAATGGATGTAAAGACTGCTTTCGTACATGGAGAAGTACATGAAAAATTTTATATGCTTCAACCTCAGGGATATGCTGACTCTACTACTCACTGGCAAATGCTTAAACGTGTTCTACGCTATCTCAGTGAGACTCCTACATACAGCCTTTTGTTTCAACTATCATCGTCAACCATTGCTACATTTGAAATCACTTCTTATTCTGATGCCAATTGGGGCACAGACATTCATACTGGTCGTTCAGTGTGACTGGTTGTTGCTTCCTCATCAATGGTACTTTAGTAAGTTGGTTCAGCAAGCCTCAAAAAGTGGTGGCATTATCCTCCACGGAAGCTGAGTACATTGCTGCATCGGCCACATCCCGTGAGGTGGTTTGGCTTCGTAGGCTTCTACAAGATATTTCTCAGAATTCTTCCTCGGTACCTACCACTCTATGGTATGACAACCAGAGCACCATTGCTCTTACCAAAAACCCTGTTCTTCATTCTCGGACCAAGCACTTTCATTTACACTTCCATTACATTCGTGATCTTGCTCGAGATAATCTCCTTCATGTACGATAGTTGCCCAATACCGACATGCCAGCTGACCTTCTCACAAAGCCATTACCCCGGCCTCGGTTTGAAACACTCAGGTCTTCACTTGGTGTATCGTCTTCTCAAGAACAAGGCATCACATAAACGAATCACTGAAGGGTAATGTTTGAAGGGGGGTATGACAGATCATCCACGACCCTCACACTGATTCAGTACATATGGGTTCCGACATTCACGTACACCGTGTGATCATTATGGTAGATCACATGCACGACGTCCTATATAGACGTTTGTAACAATTGATTCTATGTGCAATACAACGATTGCATTTCTAGTTTCATTGGATCCTTGTCTAGAGTTTGTATTCTCTGTCAATCGCGGCTGGCTTTTCAAGGATCTCCTTGTTTCAAATCTTGGTGCAGGACCGCACGCTTTGGTAATTCATGGCGCAGCAAGCATGTTGGCAGCCCGTCGAATGGACAATTCTTTCGGTGTGCTTCACAAGCAGCGAAGTCACAATACCCGCGGCTTTCCCCCTCCTCGACCTCGTTCCCATTCTCCACCAGCTGTTGATACTGGGATTCAGGATGATCATCAACAGTCAGCGCCTTTGGAGCGACCTTATGTGCTTCGAACGCACCAACCGGAACTGCTGGAGATAATCAAGGTGGTAAGGCCTCATGCAGCAGCAGCAGTAGCGGAACTAAAGAGAGGCAATTCATTCTCCATCGTTAAATTTGTTGCAGCCAGAGCAGTAGCAGAGGATTGATGCAGATCGGGCTTCATTGCTTTGGATGGCAAACTAGGAATAGCGGCAGGGAAATTTGCATAAAGATATTGGACATAGGAGGAGCTAGTCGTGGGAAGCACGGATGACGAGACGCAGGTCGTGCAGGTGTCAATTGAGCGCCTTTCGTTGTTGCTTCTTCCCCCTTTTCGCTTTAGATGAATCGTTTGTGGTGCTCCCATCACCCGCTGCTTCCATGTACCGAAATGAACCCGTGACGGATGGAGGGGGAACAAACCTTTCCGCAGCGACAGGAGGGGGCCTCAATAGTCCACAAACAGCTAATGCAAGCTTCAATGCCAGCATAAATGTTACTCACTCATCTCTTCTATCAAAACACAGATGTGCAAGTACGTACCCTCGTCCATAATTGCGTTCAGGATTGTAATAGCTTCAGACTTTCAAGGTCAAGTGCGGATCCAGCATCTCTTGAAAATTACATAGTGTGCATTATACTTCGTTGAAATTTTCTTAGAGAAACCCACCTGAATCTTAAAAGTTTTGCATGCTCCAAGTCTCGACAAGACACAGAGTGTTCCTATGAAGGCGACGTAATGTTTGTGTCACCACAACAATTACATAGTAGTGTGGTGATTTGTAGCATCTATCCATCACTCTCTTCAGCACACATCCAGACATACTTCCTCACAAGTTACACAACAATGACGGACAAATATCGATTAACACACTAAATCTCTCTCCTCCAGCCTGTGAATCATTTGGTGATCTCGAGTTGTGTAGTATGGGCTTACAATCAGCTTGCTCCCAACAAACTCTTATCGTACCAATACTCATCACACCTCCAGTTGCTCTAGACTAGTTATCTCCCGTTTCTTGCAAATTAATGTCTGTGTTGACATGATGAATGGCTCTCGTTTTTCTATGCATGGTTTTCGATCAACATATAGTTGTCGTTTTTAACTCCACCACCTTAGAAGTAGTGAATGCCTGCCTTTGCGTGCAATTATATTTATTTGATTAAGTAGTTAACATTTTAATTATATATTCTTAGCAGGTAGTGTGAATGCCATAGCAAATAAGCAGAGCAAATCGGGCGACCAAAGTGATGCAGCTGACCCTACACGTAAGTATGATATTACAACACTCTGCGTTTCTGCACAACGCATCAAAATTTTGATGTGCTCTTATGTACTACATCTCCAACACTGGAGACAATCTTTTACTAAATGGGAAAAAGGCACGTTTCCCTACGATTATCTTTTTACGAAGAGAGTTGTGTCGACTCTTCGCCATACGTCATGTATGATTTTTTTTTCCCCCTCACCTCACCTTCTCCACACTTCTGTGGTCTTATGCATGCACTCCCATTTATATATCTTTAGCATCGCACACCAAGCCATGTGATCCTTTGCAGTTTTGTTTATCTTTGGTAGGGTTTGTTGGAGACTCCTTCACAAGGGGTCGAATTCGTGTGTTTTTCGGTATTAGTTTTTCGGCTGGTTGGTCATTTGATTAGATCACGTGGTCACAAAGGTGGTTGCTAAGAGCATGTGAGAGACTCGCGACTCATTGGCTGGATCGTGCATTCAAAGAGTCAACGTGGCGTGATCTAGCATGGAGATCTCGTGGCGGTTTTGGTAGCATCGAGATGAGGCAGTTGTCATCTGCATCAATACATGAAGAGTTGTAATAGTCGATCCTTTTATCGAGGCCATCGGGCTTGTAGAAGTCGCAGCTAGTAGCTGCTCATAGTTCTAGATATAGGAGTCTTTTGTTTCATGGTTGTAAGCCAACAAACGGCGTACGGGTGAGGCTATAGATTAGTTATATCATTGTTGTTTTTCCTAAGGCAATAGAAGAGGATTGGATCTGTTACTGTGTCGCCATCGTGTATCTCTTCAATATTTTGTATGCTTCAGCATCTCGTGGTTATACAATAATTGCATGTGATAAATTATCTCTGTAACCTATCAGTGGTATCAGAGCGAGGACAAGAGTCAATACTAAAGTTCAATGGACAAAACTTTGCTAGTTGGCAGATGGCAACCCGACTGTGGCTCATGCATAAAAATTTTTGGGGAGTGGTCTCAGGGACCGAGAAGAAACCAAAGAGCTCTGGAGTGGATGTAGAGAAGGCCTTAGCTTGGGATCAGAAAAACAAAAGGGCTCTTGGCATGATGGGATGAGCGTTGGGAGCCGAGTATTTCCACCATCTTGATATCTCGAAGAGTGTAGCGACATTTGAAGGCGCTGCTCAAACCATTAGGGGAGAATTGGGGTCTCAAAAGGGCCTCATAAGGAATGGGTTAAGAAATGGATTAGGCCTAATGCAAGTCCTCTTGTGGGGTCCAAGGGAGTCCTAACCCCCCCTACTTAGGTGGGTTAAGCCCAGTTGATCCCACCTCTTACACCTAGGAGGGGGCCATCTCTTACACCTCTTACACCAAGGAAGGGGCACTTTTCCCAAAGTCAAAATTTTGAATTTCAAATTTGAATTCCCTTTCTCCCTCCTCCCCCCATCCTCCAAAGTCAAACTTTTGAATTTTGAATTTCGAATTTCGAATTTGAATTCCCTCCTCCTCCCCCCATCCTCCTCCTTGTCTCCCTCCTCCCTCCTCCTCTTCCACACGTCCCATTTCTCCTCCTCCTCCTCCTCCTCCTCCTCTCCCTGCCTCCCTCCTCCCTTCCCTCCTCCTCCCTTTGTCCACACGCCTCCTCCTCTCTCCTCCCACATGCATCCTCCTCCTCCCTCCTCCCACATGCGTCCTTCTCCTCCCTCCCTACTGCTTTTTCCTACTCCTCCTCCTCCCTCATGCTCATCCATTCTCATCTTCCCTCATGCTCATGCCTACTCCTCCTTCCTCTTACTCATGCAAGCTCCTCTTGCCTCATGCTCATGCCTGCTCCTGTTGCTTCTACTACTCCTACTCATGCGTATTCGTCTGCCTTCATCCTCACACCTAGTCCTCCGCTTGCTTCTGCCTCCCTCGTAATAGCAGAGAAAGGGAACAGACCTGCACTAGGCTAGAGGACAAAAGAAATTCATCCAAAAGGTCCCACAATGGAGGGAGAGGGAAGTTGGACCAGAGTAGAGGAGCAGAGAAAGAGGGGGCAAACTTGCAACACACCTAAGGAGAAGAGAAATTCGCCCACAAGGGCCCACAAAGACATAAATGAGATTTGGGGATGATCTGGGGTGGGTGCACATGGGAGGGTGGTCAAGCATGGGTTAAGGGGGGGAAGGATGGTTTGGGTGGTCCCCAATGTAAGAGGAATAGCCAATAGGGGATCTTTGCATGCCTACCATCCCTCCACCTCAACATACCATTGCCCCACACAAAGGAGCACTCTCATTGGTACACCTCAAATCCCTCTCTAATCCCTTGAAATTAGGAAACACTAATTGGAGGCCCTTTTAAGACCCCATTTCTCCCCTAACGAGGAGCTCTATGATTTGAAGATGAACGAGATAGAAGACCTTGGAGTATTCTTGAACAAACTACAGAGTTTATTAAGGCAGCTTAATGATTTGGGATCTAATGTAGAGGATGATGACCAGAAGGCAATTCTTCTCAAAAGTCTTCCACCCAAGTATGTTGACACAGTTCGAATTTTAAGGCTTGATGATGAGGCAAGCTTTCTAGATTGTGTGACGCTTCTGTTGAGTGAAGAGAAGCATGAAGATGCTGAACAACCACTCGGTGATCATGCTTACTTGATGAAAGACAAGTATAAGGGAAGGAGGGAGGATGAGCTTGCTATTATTGTAGTATATCCAGCCATACTGAACGTTTTTGTGTCAAAAAGTAAAAGGATGAAGCTTCCAAGACGAAGGAGAACACTCATTTGGCAGAAGCAAGTCGAAAGGAGGAGGCAAATCTAGTGATAGTAGAAGACCTTGAAAAGGATCAAGTTTGGGCTTTTTGAGAATGCTCGAGAACTATGCAAAAGACAGGCTATGAGACCTTGATTTGAGTAAGTTGTCTGTACTGTGACTACGATGTCACAACAGTTTGTAGACTATAAAGCCTATGAAAATAGTGGACTACGATGTCCATCTTTTTGGTTGATCATGCAAGAGGCTCACGACTAATTGGCTAGATTGTGCATGCAAAGAGACATGGCGTGATCTAGCGTGGAGATCTTGTGGCGGTTTTGGTCTCGTTTTGGTAGCGTCGAGATGAGGCAGTTGTCATTTGCACAAATACATGAAGAGTTGCAATAGTCTGTCCTTTTGTCGAGGCCATCGGGCCTGTAGAAGTCGTAGCTAGTAGCTGCTCATAGTTCTAGGTATAGGAGTCTTTTGTTTCATGGTTGTAAGCCAACAAACCGCGTACGGGTGAGGCTATAGATTAGTTATATCACTGTTGTTTCTCCTAAGGCAATAGAAGAGGATTGGATCTGTTACTGTGTCGCCATCATGTATCTCTTCAATATTTTGAATGCTCCAGCATCTCATGGTTATACAATAATTGATGACGTAGTATATAATGAGATGTACAAATTAGTAAGAGCAGAGATGCGCACCATGCGGGAGGAAATTATGCAAGAAGTCGAGACACAAGCAAAAGTAACGTATGAGCAAATAAAGAAGCAGATGGAAACCGAAGTATGCAAAGCCAAGAAGGAAATGGCAAAGCAGCTCAAGGTTGAAATGCAAGAACTGAAAGTGAACATGCAAACACAGTTACTGTGTGAAATGCAATCCAAATTGCGGGCTGAAGTGGAAGTACACCAAGTATTGCTACAAAAGGATATGCATAAGATAATGAAAGATTATGTAAATGCTGAGACAAGGGCCATGGAATCGGTAAAAGATAAGGAAATGGCAGAATTGAAATCGCAACTTGAGACTTGTAAAAATGATGTATCTGCGGCCATGGACAAAGAGTCTCAAAAAGGAAGGGAGGCAATTGCAGCCGTGGAGGCAAGTGTTGTTAAAGTGAAAGCAAATGTTGAAAAAGAGGTGCATACTTGGGCCGAGGTGTCTAAAGATGCAAAAAAACAAGCACAAGAAGTGGGCAATGAGATGAAAGAAAACGCACCATGGATTGAAGTGGTCAAGAAAAACAGAGGAGTAACAGCTAATAAAATAGAGGTCATGAATGCCACACTAGAGGAAGAGGCAAGGAGAAAGGCTCGGATCTTGCATGTTAGAATTGTGGGATGGGAACATAAAGAGGATGCCACTAAAGATGCGAAGGCACTAGCATTGAAGATAGGGGCGAAAAGTGTACCTATTGCTACTGCATGGCGGGTAGGAAAAGATGACACCCGGCCCAAGGACTTGATTTTATGATTTGAGGACATGGGGGGGAAAAAGGCATTTTTGTCCAAAAGGATAGCCCTCAAAGGTCAGAAGATCTACTTAGACGAGGACTCACTCCTGCACAAGTGGCACATAGGAAGGAATGCATGCCAAAGGTGCTTGAAGCCCGGGAACCAGGGCAAGTGGGCCGTATACAAAGATGGGAGAGTTATCATCACAGTGAGGAGATCCACATGACGATATGCGGCCTCGGAGACTTTAAGGTTCAGTATATGGAACTATAATGGTTCTCTGAGGGCTAGATGCAGGCTATTTTGAGGATTCTTTTAGGCATGCGGATATCGCTATTTACACAGAGACACACCAGTGCAAGGGGAGGAAACTTCCAGATGTCAGAGGTTTTAGGTGGGAATCAGTATGCTAGACCCTCATGGTCCGCTGGAGGAGATCACCCGTGGTTTGACAGAGGTATTACATGTGTCAGCACAGTATGCATTCCCACACACAACAATATCATCCACCCCTCCTTGCAGCACTGCCCCACAAAATAGTTGGTATGACGATGAGTGTCGTATGATGCGCAGACAATTACAATAGGAGGTTGCTACAAACACTCGGACACACAAGCAAGCCAAGGCCATCTTCTCACGCCTAATACGGAAGAAGAAACGGGCCTACTTAGCTAGATTGGAGGCAGAGATCTACCAATTATTCTTGGGACAGAACAGCAAGAAGGCATGGAGGATGTTTCAAGAGAGACAGCCTGGTACACCGATTGTAGCACCAGAAGCTTGGGCCGACTATGCACAGTCATTATATGATATACCAGGACGGCCACCGATTCCGTACCCACAGGATACGAGGCCTACATATTGCTCCTTCTTCAAATTGCATATGGTCAATGATGCCATTGACAGATTGGGACATGGAAAGGCTTTGGATCATGATGGGTTAGCGCGAGAGCACTTCATGTACGCACGGGACATTGTGGCACCGCTTCTTGTGCATGTGTTTAATAGAGCAGTTTGTGAAGGATTCCCCCCTAGCTGGACAGAGCATACCATTGTACCGCTCCTTAAGAGTGGAGATCCGATGATGCCCAACAATTACAGGACTATCATGATTGGCCACTGCCTGGCCAAGATATATGGATCCATCTTGGAAAAGGAGTTGAGCAGATGGGCAGCAATGCATGGACACAGAGCGGTAGGACAGGCAGGTTTTAGGCGAGGTTATACCACTTTGGATCACATCCTGACTCTCCAGGCACTCATAGAGGAAGGAAAACATCATCATAAAAGGATATATTATTGCTTTGTAGACTTCCGCAAAGCCTTTGACACAATCCCACGGACCAGGCTGATGGAAAGACTACAGGATATTGGAGTACCACATGAGATACAGTGGGGATATATGCCTTGTATGAGACGGTGATGGGCCGAGTTAAAGCACCTAGAGGGCTGTCAGATGCAGTTATGAGTACTATTGGTGTGAAGTAGGGGTGCCCTCTCTCTCCCACACTATTTGGCATATACATTGATGAGCTCTCAGAGTATATCAACAGGATAGGAGGACCCGGAGCCAACCTAGCAGGAGTGTTGATACCCATACTGCTCTATGCAGATGATGTAGTTTTGATTGCAGATTCCCCGGAAGGATTACAAAGACATTTAGATGCGCTACAAGCTTTTTGTGAGGACAGGGATCTAACAGTAAACCTTGGGAAAACCAAGGTGATGGTATTTAATACTACACAAGCTTGGGTAACGCACTCAACATAACAGTTCACTTTCAAAGGTGAGACAGTAGAGCAGGTACGATCTTATGTATACATCGGGGTGATATTTTCTGGTCCACAATTTTCATTGAGAGCCGCGATTGATGCCAGATTGGATAGAGGCTATGCAGCTTTGGGGGCACTAGAGAGAGTGTGTGCACATGTACAGTTCCAAGAGCCACGCACAAAATTATGGTTGTTTGAGACATTGGTGGTGCCCACACTATTTTATGGTGCAGCTATATGGGGCCCCAGTGTAGGGGGTGCAACTGAGTGGAGGAGATTGGAAAGGCCATTAGTGACACTGATTGCCTGCATGATCCGGAGCAAGCCATCTGTACCACATCCGATAACACGAGCTGAATTAGCAAAGACATTAGATGCGCTACAAGCTTTTTGTGAGGACAGGGATCTAACAGTAAACCTTGGGAAAACCAAGGTGATGGTATTTAATACTACATAGGCTTGGGTAACGCGCTCAGCACAACAGTTCACTTTCAAAGGTGAGACAGTAGAGCAGGTACGATCTTATGTGTACCTCGGGGTGATATTTTCTGGTCCACAATTTTCATGAGAGCCGCGATTGATGCCAGATTGGATAGAGGCTATGCAGCTTTGGGGGCACTAGAGAGACAGTGTGCACATGTACAATTCCAAGAGCCACGCACAAAATTATGGTTGTTTGAGACATTGGTGGTGCCCACACTATTTTATGGTGCAGCTATATGGGGCCCCAGTGTAGGGGGTGCAACTCAGTGGAGGAGATTGGAAAGGCCATTAGTGACACTGATTGCCTGCATGATCCGGAGCAAGCCATCTGTACCACATCCGATAACACGAGCTGAATTAGCAGCTGCTCCACTAGTGACTGAGGCTCTGTTCCAGACAGTAACTTGCATACATAGATTGTGGGATCTACCTGGCTCCAGATATGCACAGTTGGCTATGATATCATCCAGGCAGCTAGCAGAGGAGGGTCGAACATGGTGCTGGTATGCTCAGCTACAGAGATGGTTTGTAGAGCATGAGTTGACAATGGATGCACTCCCACCCTTTCAATATAGTTTGGATTGTCCCAAGATAGACTTGTCTCGCCATGACCGAAACAAGATCATTAGAGCTGATATTGTCAAGTTGGAGACTGAGAGAACCTAACCACATTAGCCCCTAGGGAAGAAGATGGCACACTACCAGAACCATTTTCTTCATTTATCTCAAGATGAACTTATAGCTAGGCCAGCATACATGGACACACACCTATCTCACGGGCTACGCAGTATTATTGGCCAAATTCGAACCTCATCACATCAGTTGAGAATAGAGACAGGGAGATACACCCACACAGCCCATCAGGATCGGATATGTCAATTATGCCAGCAGGAGAAGGAGACAGAGGAGCATTACGTATGTAGATGCACGGTATATTATGAAATCCAAGGAAGATACCACTGTCTATTCAGAAAGGGATTTGGCCCACTCCGTAGGGTGATGGAGTACGAAGATAAAAAATGCTTGGGTTTGTTTTTACCAGAGCTCAGGCGACATAGAGAGACTTTGTTAGGAGACAGACAGCCGAGACCAGCCCCACCCATGCAAAGTACACTCAGAGACTTCTTCATTGCCAGCACCTCAACTAGTTTTATGCCCTCCCCGCCATCAGAAACCCCTGGTGCCACCACCACCTTATCACACACAGGCAGACTGCCACATTCTAGTGGTGTGATTTTGGACCGAGCCATCGCCATATCCAGGTCACGGAGGCCCAGGCCCCCAGGACCCTGTGCCCGGCACCCATATCTTCATCGGATCCGTGCCATCATTGCCAAACACCGAAAGCGTGTGGCACCGAGTTATGAGATCCTAGAGCTACCCATGATTGGGATTTTTGACATAAGAAGAGTGCAACCTTTTTATTGATTAGCTTTCTACCTATACTGATCAATTGGTACTTTTAGTAAATACTTGCTTGGTATTTCATTAGTTTTGGGTCACTTGCAGTCCCTCTGATTGTAAGTACCTTTAGTAGCTCTCAGCCTTCAGCTTATTTATTTTGTTGTTCTCTTTGATGAGACAACACTAGCAAATGTATCAACTGTTTTAGTCTCATAGGCCGTTTGGCCTTTTAGAGACGTTAATATATATCTATCTATCTATAACCTATCAGGGTTGACAAGTTTGGTACGAGCTCATTTTTGGAATTTATTTTTGGAGAATGGAGAGGTACGCAACACATAATCTTTTACCTATGTTGCAATTCGAATAGGATGTTCTTATGAAAGAAACGGAGCTTCGCAACTTGAATATTAATAACTTTTATCGCAACGGACTTTTATAGCACAAACGGTCAATTTCATAATGCACTGAGTGGCGTACACATACATGGTTCCGTTAGTTGTGTCTTACTCAACCATCCTAGCCAAGCATACTAGTTTGATAAAATTAGGCTATTCAAGTCATGAAAGTACCCACAAAACATACAATTTAACTAATCATGGGTAATCATTGTAAGTGACAATGATCTCAAGTCCAGAACGTAGTCGATGCATGTTATCCACAGTAGTCTTTTGACAATTGCAATTACAAAGTATAACGAGCCTTCTTTTCCATTGTCACCCATTGTCACACATGATTTGATGTCCAATACTGATTGATTTTGCAAATTCAAATATGTCGTTAGAAGATATTCAGCAAGGCAATAATAGTATTAGAGGGCACATCAAGAAAGAAGAGAATATAGGGAGAAAGTCAAACATGGGTTACATCTAAATATGTCCTGGGAAGATATTCAGGAAGAAAACAAGAGTATTAGATGGCACATAAAAAAAGAAGAGAAGGAGACAGGTAAACATGAGGAGAAAAGAAGTTTGCAATTTTATGGCCATTCAAGAGAAGAAGAATCAACATTTACATTGCATGAAACATCAAGAATCCATTGTGATACCTACATGGAATGATATCATCGCATTTCAAATGAGGACAGCTATAATTGTTGATAACAAAATTGTAACAGCTAAATGAACATATACACTGAGTGAATATCGATTTTGTATTGCCAGTGCCTCTCAAATCAAATATTAAATGTTTGTAGTGCATATACTAAAAAAAATACATTAGCCCATCAGAATGTTCTTGTCCTATCCATGGGATGTTTGCCTTGCTCAGATCCCACCTACAAAAGGAGAACTGAACCAAAGTTCCTTAAGGCTTCTCATTATAATGGCTAGTTAGAGATTTGGAGTTGGGCCTTTACCATGAGAAAGGAAGCTCCAGATAAGAATGAATGTGCACCCTCGCGGTAGTAACAAGAAGAGACTGCAGGTCAAAGTTTGCTAGGTGAAGTAACACATGTAATAAAATGAATCATTAATCCATAATGCAGCAACCTGTCAGTCCTAACATACACTTACCACATCAGGGAAGATTGTCATTGGTGCTCAACATTTGCCACTGGGCCAGTGAACCAAAACCTTGCACTTAGAAGCCAGCTACCAATAACAAGCACAAGGACTCCTCCAACAGCAACTGGAGTGTAATTTAGATCGTTTGCTGTTACAGGATATTGAACAGGTAAAGAAAAAAGCACAGTTATTATCACCACCCACAATACAGCTACCCAGCCGACCAAAAGGCCAAATGGGCCAAGATTAAATGGACCAGGAACAAATCTCTTCCGAGCAATAGTGATTCGGAAAAAGGATGGTAGTGCATAGGCAATGTACAGGCCAATAGTCGCTATTGAGACCATAGCTTGGAAAGCTACCAAACTTCCAAGAGACTGCAAATGAAAGAGGAGTGTCATGATTAAAGATAGTGGTATCATAATTCCAATCTAAAATGTACATAATAAAAGGACCATACCGTTAGAGCCATTACAAATGCAACGGCAGCAGAAAGCCATACAGCATTCAAAGGTACTTCCCACTGGTTCACAGCATGCCAGACGTTTGAAAAGGGCATTGCCCCATCCCTAGAAAAAGCATATGCCATTCTGAAATTTCACAAACATGAATGCCAGTTAAACATAAAAAAATTCAAGAGCAACAGAAATAATCACGTTACACATTTGCATCATTCAAATAAGAGCAACTCTCATATGCTTTCCAGTCGTTCAAAAGACCGTCTTGTAATTGACACTTCTACTAGCAAAAAGATACAAAACTAGGGTGGTAAACATGTACATGCTATAGAGGCAAATATCATACCGTGAATTGCTTGTGACTGAGCTCATGCCGCAAAAGAACACAGCCACAGCAACTACTCCTAGGCAGACAATACCTCCAGTTCCAGATCCATATCTATTTTTAAAAGCATCGTAGAAAACTTGAGCAATAGCATATCCAGTAGCGTCATTATTAGTGTCCAGCACATGTTGCAGATCCGTGACAGCAAAGGTGATGCCGATGACATAAGCCCATCCAACCACGATTGATATGGCAACTGCACTTATGATGCCATAAGGGCCATTTTTGTCTGATGATCTTGTTTCTTCTGACTGCCAAGGGGCAACGATGTGAAAATCAGGGGGGGGAAACATTCATTGCTGTTCAACTTACGTTTAATAAGTTGTTCACACTAGTTTTTACCATGTGAGCAGAGGCGTCATATCCAGTGAGTGTATATTGGCTCATGAGAAGTCCTAGCAGAAAAATATAAGGACTGCTGTGGATATTATATGTACTATCCTTGTTGAAATGCCGGAAAACAAATTCTGTAGTTGCTCTTGTTGGAGAAACAATTGGTACAAGAATCATGAGCACAAAAACACCTGGAAAATGGTCTTTATCCATGAGAAAATAGACAGCACAAGTTCTACCAATATTAAACATGATCTGTGAAGGTCAATACCTAACAGCTAAATGAAAATCTCAGGCAACGTAAGGTAAACACACAGGATGTATTTTTCCCAGAGAAAGACAAGATTCAGGTATCAAGAAGGAAAAACCTACCAAGAATGTTCCACGCAGCTGCAAAAGTTCCAAAATGAGAGAGCCAGTGAATAGGAAGGCTATTTATAGCTGCATGAAGAAAAAGGATGCCTCCATGAAACCCAATTACGACATACTTGGATGCCATATATCCTCCTCCATTAGCACCTCCTGTGCTAAGTAATATAATAACTTGAAGAAGAGTTGCCAAAGAATAGTCAACACTTGTGGTAACAGCCCACTGCAACACGATGTCTATGAGAAATGCAGTTCACAGAAAGCTATTGGCCATCAAATTTATATTTTGAGAGAGTCAAAATATTCAGCATAATGTCCATTCAATATTCTTAACCAAGAGACGGAAAGTAGTAGCTTGAACAAGGATTTGACCTTCCAAAAATCATGAAAAGCCAAAACTGACAAGCTTAACAAGAACAATTCAATGGAATAAGAAATGGAATGATTGCCTAAACCTTTCAAGATTTTGCCAGATACAGACCTGGCCAAGTATGTTGAACCTGCACAGGCAATGGCAATCATAAAGATAAACTAACTACATAAACCTTATTGACTAGCCCAGTCCCTTACTTTTACGATTTAGGAATCACATTCCGAAAGAGAGAGAGAGAGAGAGAGAGAGAGAGAGAGAGAATAATACACTATACCGTGCAATAAATTGTACAAGGATGAAAGTGGGCAAGTTGGACTATCATACAATTCAAAAATTGTGTGATTGACATGTAAAAGTGACAATTTTGCCCTGTACCTTTTAAAATGTGTTAAAACACAAAAAAATGTCCAAGCCCCTTGAAAGCAATACTCTTCTCAGCTCATTGAAACGGTGTCAACAGTGTGTGGCTGCTTTGAATTATACATGCTTCACTGAACTCTCCATGGTTTACAAAAATGGCACCATCATCATTATTCTATTATCGTGCATCATAAATATAAACAGCAGCTTCAGATTTCCTAGAGCCATCAGGCAAGGGGGGGAACCCAGTAAGCTTTACCACATCATATTGCATTGCTTCTTTGGTCCTATTATTTTCCATATGAATTGCTAAATATCCAATTTAATTTAATCCATGTTTATAAAGTTTCACCCTGTCCTCATCAGTATCTATAGCCATGCCAAAATAGAAATTTTGTCAAAGTCAAATATTTGTTTACTGCAAATATGTTTCTCTCCTAGACCATCAAGAAAGAAGAGAGCTTAACTATTTGAGCTCTGTCATTTTGGTGGTTTCACATACCGTTTCTGGATTTTGAAAAAAAAATACAATCTGGTGTAGTGCACTTCAGCTAAGCCCCACGTTTTAATTCTCTTTTTTGTTCGATACAAATCTTGTCCTGCCGACCCTTGGGCACTTTGCCAGAGATTGCCCAAGGAAAAAGAAAAGACCAAAAAGATCCACGGGTGCACCTCATAGCTTCACCCGACTTGGACCTTCTTCACGACCAATTCCTACCACCTCACGCGCTGCTAGACCTTTGACTTCACAACCAGGACCTTCAGCCTCTCGTCCTAGTACTTCTACAGCGCGCACAGGACAGTCAACACGTCCTGCTCTGGTCTTCCCGAACCCCTTTTATCTAACCCCTTTTATTAACTAACCTTGTACTTACCTAACCCCTTTTATCTAACCCTATCTCCACCTAACTATTTGCTCCTCTCTAATCATACAACTTTCTTGAATCAGTGCTCCAGGCACATAATATAACTTTGAAGGCTCGAATGATAGCCTTATGTTGAATGCTCTACAACACCCATAGGTCAAACATACGTGAGTTAATTTTACCTAGCTATGTGATTAGTGCAAATGCTCCACTGTGCATTGATTTATGGGTTTGAGCCAATGGAATGCTCAACTAGTGTGCAATTATGAACTGCGGCACAAACAGGTCTGAAAATCCATTAAGTATCTCAAGTAGCCTCACTGCTCTACTTCTAACAAGGACGTCACCAAATTTATTAATCCTCTTCTATCTCACTTCTTTATGTTGCCATCTTAGCTCCATCAATGATGCAAAATTTAAGTACATGTGTACAAGGGCTTCCAATAAAAAGTTCCATCCAAGCATGTTTCATCATTGTACTAAGAAGAAGACATAGTTGCGGCAAGTCTATGTGTCATGTGCATGGACCATATCCTGATGTGTGCTTTAGGCACACAGGACTAGCTCAGGTAGCCTGGTGAGGCTAGGGGCTAGGCAGGCGATTCTCAGGTTGAGTTGCAAGGGCACAGAACGAGTTAGGATTTTTGCTATTTTTAGCACCACAAGGCTTGAGCCTATATAAGGAGCCTAGGGGTTCAGTTTTTAGGCAGGCAAGTCAAAGCAAGCTTAACTCTTCCTTGCTGGTCTGGATCCTAGATCATGTTACAAACGTGCACCTGCTTTCCAACACAGCCCCATGCCCAATAGTAGATTCAAGGCCGTTGAGGGCACCACCTAGTGGTATGGGATGCCAAGCTGGTTAGGATCTAGTTGGGTGATGTGCCAGAGTGCCAATAGCTCAAGTTGTCGCTCGGAGCGGACATCTAGTCATGGATGTCATGGTTGGGTGGTGAGCATGCCTGCATCCCTCGTGGTTGTTTTATGGTTGTTTCTATGTGCTTGTTTGCAAATCGTGTCAGTTGGCATCAGAGCCAACACCTAAGGTACGAATCTCAATAGAGAGAACGTGCATAAGCTAGAGTTGACACAGCAACTTCAAGCGATTCAAACTTCTATTACTCTTTTCACCAGCACAGTTCAAGCACTCACTCACCTGGATGCTTGAGCTTCAGTGTTGAGTCCCAATATTACACCAGATTCCTATTCTGGAGATCAAAAATTCAGAACATAGAAGTGGTAGACACTTGGTTGCACAAGTGGCAAGTGCACTTCCAATTCCACCCTTATTTTGATGATAAGAAAATTCAACTTGTAGTAGGGTATTTACCCGAAAAAGCATTACTCTTGGTGGAAGGAGTTGCGGCCAAAACCCCCCACCTGGACCAAATTTGAAAAAGTCTTCATCCTGAAAAAAGAGGAGGAGTATGATAATCTAGGGAAATTCAAAGCCCTAGATATGTCTAAACAGAGCCTCACCTTTGAAGTCTATCTCTAAAAATTCACGGCTTTGCACACTAGAGCCACAAAGATGAGTCATGTTACATAATTGGGATTCTTTGTGGACAGGTTATATACCTAGATGAATCCAGGAACATTTCCAAACTCATCCTCTAAAAACACAACACATAGTGCAGTTTCAATCTCACGATAGTCACTCATACGATTAAAAACCATAAACTCCATCACGCATAGCAAGGACTAGCTACTATGACATCTCGACTGATGTCATCAGCGCCCAACAGTGGGTGTAGACCGTAGTATAAAAGTATGCTCTCACACATACAAATCCACACACCCACACATACTTGAGCATCCATTTATACATAGTCTTTGTACTGAGTTTCTGTCAGCACTCCGGAGGTGAAGGGAAAACTCAGCCATGACGAAGGCCAGCACTAAAGGAGAAGGCTAATCAAAAAGTAGTCCAAATCTCTTCATTCAAGCTACAACTGCTTGTGAAGTCTAAACGGTTTCATTTTAGTCTCTCCCGAACGAGCATCTAAATCTAAATCTGGCTGATAGGGCAACACACCATTTAGGATAGAAAGAATTATCGCAATACCAGTAGGCTGCAACTTGGACGAAAACTTTGTGGACAGGTTACCTCATTCATATAAATTGCAGGTCAAGAACAAGTGCACTTCTTTGCAAGAGGCCATGAATTACGCGCGTATTTGTGATGACACCATGGACACAACAAAGGGTGCATCCACCTCAGATACCAGTGGTAAGAACAAGCGGAAGTTCTTCCAACATTCTACCAGCACCAAGGACGGGAAGTCTTTGGATAACACCTCCAAGAAGAAATCAAACTGGCACGTTTCCTCTGTACCTTGAAGATGAAAAAGGAAGGTCATTATTTCATTTGTGAGGAGCATGGCCACACAAAGGCAGATTGTCCGAAGCGAAAGAATCCTACACCTTCTCCAGGACTAAAGCTGCCTTCAAAACAAGGAACTAAAGCCAAAGGGGTTACCCGAGCAATGATGATAGGTATTTATGTGAATTATTGCTAACCCTCTTTCTTGTAATTGCACTTTAATAACTCGTTGTTTGGATCCAACCCATGACCTTTTCCAGGCTTACGGGAAGGTCAAGGACACCAAGATTCACATTCTCTTTGACCCAGGCAGTTCTCACAACTTTATTCATATTAACTTGTGCAGAAGCTAGACCTACCTCCGACACCTAGTGATCACACCTATGAGGCGCAACTTCTTATTGGGAAGCAGTTTTGGGATCGCAAGGTGACCCTCTTAGATGTTCTGATAGACAGATTGGCAAGAGCAAAGTATTCCACAAAGATTGATTTGCGTATGGGGTATCACCAAATACACATCTATGTGAAACACATAGAAAGAACTTCTTTTCACACTAGGTATGGCCATTAAGAGTTTCTCGTGTTACCTTTTGGTTTGACCAACGGTCCCGCTACTTTCCAACAAATGATGAATGCCTTGTTTCGAGACTATTTGAAAAAGTTAATTGTTGTGTTCTTCGACAACATCTTGATATATAGCAGGACATTAGAGGACCATTTTGGCCACCTCAAGATTGTCTTAATTCTATTAAGACAGGTCACAACATAGCTATATGCCAAGACCTGTAGCTTTTGAGAGTAAAAAGATGGATGATACTCAATACCGTTGGCCCACGATGGAAAAAGAACTTTTATGCCGTAGTGTATGCTCTCAAGGTTTGGAGACACTACCTGTATGGTTCTAAGTTTGTTATATTGACTGATCATCACTCAATTAAGTATATGTGTGATGGTTCGGACTTGAGGGGAAGAAAGGCTAGATGGGCTGAGCTAATGCAAGATTTTGAAATACATTATTGTGAGGGAGGCCTAGGATGTCCCCTCCAAGCCATAGGCAAAGCTGCTAGCACTCTCGCACATCACCCAACTAGATCCCAACCAGCCCGGCATCCCATACCACCAGATGGCGCCTCAAGGGCCCTGTATCTACTACTAAGCCTTGGGCTGCGCTCGAAAGTAGGTGCGCGTTTGCAACACGATCCACGATCTAGACCGGTAAGGAAGAGCTAAGCTTGCTCTGACTTGCACGCCTGAAAACTGAACCCCTGGGTTTCCTATATAGGCTTGAGCCCAATGCTGCTAAAAATAGCAAAAAGCCTAACTTGTCCTATGGCCTTGCAACTCAACCCTAGAATCGCCTACCTAGCTCCTAGCCTCCCCAGGCTACCGAGCTAGTCCTATGTACCTAAGTACACGTCAGGTATGGTCCATGCACATGACATACTCCCCTTCCTCTAAGAACTCCCTTGAGTTCATAAGAAAGTCTAGAAACTCTCTGAGAAGGTTAGTCAATGTCTCCCACGTAGACTACTCCTCTACACGATCCTTCCACTTAATCTTGTAGTCAATGATTGTCCTATATCTAGCTTGACGTTCACGAAATCCAAGAATACTTTTAGGGTGTGCGGTACAAAGATCAAATCTTCAACCTCTAAAAGTTCTTGAGATCCTTGGCACCCATTACTTCCTTTAGTCGACTGCCATGAAAAAACGGATGAATTCTTACATTAGGAGGCAATTCCAGTTCATATGCAACTTGTCCAATTCTTCGTATAATCTTGAATGGAACACACTATCTGGGGGATATTTCCTAACTTATCCAGTACTTAGGTTCTTGGATTTCTTCAGTGTTGAAATCTGTAGATAAGCATAAAAGGAATTAAACCTGTACTTGAATGCTATGCGATATTATAAGCAAATTCAACCGGGCAAATATTCTTCCCATGAAGACTGCCTCTTGGAAACATGAACACGAAGCATATCCTCCAAAAATTGGTTTACTACTTATGTCTGGTCATCAGACTGGGCATGTTCCGAGGAACTCAAACTAAGAGTGGTATCTAACTTGTCAAAGACAAGTGTCTGGAATTTACTGATAAATTTGGAATGCCTATCACAACAAGCCCACTTCATCCTACCAAGACAGTAATGAGCATTCAAGAGCGTGGTGAGACTTAAAGCACAACATGAACTTGAGGAATATTACTCAGTACACTTTTTTACAGAGTGAAGCAAGAGGTGGTTCTAACCTTTTCTCCTAATACTTCAAGATCCATTTCCCCTATTCAAGAGAGTTTATTTAGGCCAGATACCTAATTTTTGATTAGCTGTTAATCAACTCGGGCATGAGTTGTCCATCATTACAAAACCCAGAATATTCTTACTGACACCAATCAGGACAGGATTTTTCGAGGGGTTCATGCGCCCTAAGTTACCCAAGTGACTCACCCAGGGTTTACGTCTTCCCCAGGCCTACCTGGATGCATGTCTTCATGGTCCAAAAGCTAAAGAATAGGGTGCCTCAGGCGGAGCTGAGGGATATAATTGCTTACGCGGACCAAATGGGTGCCAAGGGTATGGTCGACCTCGAGTTTGCTTCATGCAGAGGTTTGGTCCCAGCAGGTTTCCCGTGGCCTAAAGTGTCCACAGCTTGATATCAAAAGGAAAACTTATTCAGCACAACTCTCTTGCTTCTTGGTCACCGCATGGAGTTCCGTCCTTCACCAAACTGCATTTCTTTTTCGTTTTTCTAGCTTGGTGTTAGCCCTTGCTGTTGCGCCTGTTGATCCTTAAGTGCATCCAAGTTTTAAAAGCAAGCTTGGATCTGATTTCGGAGCTTGGTCTCACAGCAAGCAGCTTAAGCTTCTTTATATTCATGTACTTGATGAGGCATCCAGTTGCGAACAACACGCTGCATTAATAGAGGGCTTTCTTACTTTCATATACACACCTCCCAAAATCCCCGCATTTCATCATGGCTAGCTCCTTTTGGCGAGAAAAAGAAAGACCGCAGGGAAGGCTGGTTCATCTTGAGGCTATCAGAGTAAGAGCAAGACGACGATGGCTCGAGGAGGGGGGACTGTCCCTCAAGTTCTTCCTTGCTGCTCCCGCACCAAGACCTTTGTAACTTCGAAGGTCTGCCAAGTACATCTTATAGCTTAAGAGATGATAAGTTATTGCACACTTTGACGTCAATTCTCATGCATCTTGCTGTTGCTCTAGCACAACTGACATATTGAGCTGACCATTTCTAAGTTCTGGTCATGTTTAAGGTGAGTTTAAAATCGGCTGTTTCCCTTGCAGGTCTCCAATGAAAGTTCTGCTGCACTCAAGCTACAGGTCCTTTTCTTCAGCTATGCTGGTACTAGATTGTTGTGATCTGTATTGCAATTTCAGTTACATATCTATTTTCTGAACAAGTTCACAAGAGGGTAGATTAGTCATGACAACATACACCTCGGTGGGCTTTCCATTCTCCACTGCTTGTTTTATAGTCCTCACCCATTGCCCTGATAGACTAGGTTTTCACTGTCGGTTATGTGAATTGCTTTCAGCCATTTGAAAAGAAACTTGGCAGGAAGATATGGCAATAACAGCACCCTTATGGATGTCCAACCTTGACGCCAATTTGTAAGGGCTGAAACAAGAGAGAACTGCCCCTCTGGATCTCCTAAACAACTTTGTTAGTGCTTGCTGGAAATTTATCGCTTGAACATGCTGCTTACCCCGCTAAGATTTATCCCTTTCTGGTTGTCTTTTGAAACAACAGCCTACGGCCTATGGAAGCCTGGTGAAAAGCATAGCTTCCCCAAATTCAGGTGGCAGTATGAATGAATGCCAACGACCACATAATTTGAGTTGATTGCTGGTAAACTCGTCTAGCCTGACTGACTCAGAACAAGGGTGAGGCCCCAGACCTCATAATGTAAAAGTGTGCTCGACCTGCATAATATACAACTTTCTTCTGTTGTAAGGCTCTGCACAACCGCCCACTGTTTCCCCAAGCAGAGGGCCTTTCCACAGGTCCTCTCACTCACACGCACTCTACCGCACATTCTCTACCACACAATTTTCTCTAATGCTTTTCAATGTTAAGCTAAAGGCAGCGATAAAGCATTGACGCTCTTTTGTTGGATTTGTTCAACAGGGTGCAGTTTAATGGCAGTTTGACACCATCCCTTGAATCTTTCCTTTCAATTACAATAGCAAGGTCTTCATCAGTTCGAAGCAAACTCCGTTATTAGCATGCATAGATGTACAGTATTGAAAATTAAAGGATTCATACCAGCCAGTAATCCAAGATGCAAAGGGGCCCCACTCTTTTCCAGCAAGTCTGTAGCTCCAAAAATAGAGGCCTCCGGATGTAGGATAGGCAGAGCATATCTCGGCCATAGACAGCGCGACAAACATGGTAAAAGCACCAGCGATAAGCCACCCATACGTCATGGCAATTGGACCTCCGTAAGAAAGTCCAGTATTGTACAAAGTCGTTACCCCCGTCAGAATTGAAATAATGGAGAAGGAGAAGGCAAAATTGGACAACACCCTGTCAGCAAAAACAGTCAGAATCGGCGTAGGCATGGGCTTATTGCGCATGGTATCCTGCACACGTAACAAAAGCTTAAACTTTGACGCAATCAGCTTGATTGTTACAAGGAGAGTAGAAAGCCTACGAGAGGTCGCGTTTGAGCTCTTGCTTGTAGCCGAGCTCTTTCAAGCGCTGCTGGCCGGAGTCGAGCAACTGGTGGACTTTGACGGTCATATTGAGCAAAGGATCAAAGATAGGAAAATCGCCCAGATTGCAATTTGAGAGGTAATCGACTGGAGAGGGTTCAAGGAGTGCAGCAAAGGAAGGAAGATGAAATGGGTTGGTTGCTGTAGAGCTATTGATCATTCACGAGTTGAACACGTTGTGAAGGAATCGATGAGCAGATCCAAGGAGCCATTGACCGTGGAAAACTTTGAACAAACGTGAGTATTGTATTTCGTGAGTCGTCATGATTGCATGATTGCAGTCAACTTTTTCAACGTGTTCACACTCTCGAGTTCTCAATAAACCATCCTCTCCAAGAAGCTCAGCTACGTGTTTGTTTATGGCAGCCTCTTCCATCCACGTTCCAACCCCCCATAGGTTTGCCTTCAAGGACTCGTTCCTGCGATTCTTCCCCGAGATTCCCCGCAGCTACACTATGCCCTCATGTAGACGAAAATACCCGTCTCTCCACCCCCGGTGCGGCTTGGGCCTGATTTTTTTTCTTTTGACAAAGAAAGGAACCTTCTATTAATGCTTGAAAGACTTCATACAAAACATCAGCCTTTAAGGTGCTCTCAGAGTATGGAAAAAACTAGGAAAGGCTCAAAGAAGAAAAAATCGTCCTCTTCCATAGAAACCCAACTCACTGCCTAGTGGATCTCTGATACTGGGGCTGATTTAAGCCTGTGATTTTTGTCCTAGAGCGTATACTAAGGCAGGAAGTATTGGATAGGAGCCCAAAGGGAGCATTTGCAAGCAATTGGTGCAACAAGCCCCTCGTGCGGACGATGACCACCAAGGGGTTGGAATATATGCCAAGCATGTATTTGCCAGGGTTTGCCAACACGTGAATCCACTCTAACAACTCCTCGCCTTGTGTGAAGCAATGGCAACTCAAGCAATTTGGGCATTCACTCACCTGAGTCCTTGGAAAGCTCCTTTGCTACCTATCAGCATAGGCCACCGGCGGTTGGCCCCCGGTAGTTGGCCATTGGTGTGTGGGTGGGTGGGTCGGTGTGGGGGTGTGGATGCACGCGTGCGCACGTGCGTGTGTGGAAATTTTACTAGCACTCTCCTTCGAGGTAGTGCTATAGTGGAGGATTGAAATTTCTTTTGTGAATTTCCACATGTAATTTTAAAAGAAATTAATTAAAGTTGTGTGTTTCAAAGTGCCATTTATAGAGATCATCTTACAAAAATTGCCTTTTAATAGCCGAACACCCTTTAAGACATCTCTTTTGCATCCCAAAACGCTTGCTTTACCATTGTACTAGAAGGCAATGCCCACGTACACACACACTCTTGTTTACTTTTTTAATAGCTCCTCGTGTTTTGACACTCCAAAAATGTGGAAAGGCACATTCCCCCCCTTATCAAAGTGCATTGTTGATGGAGCACAAATCTAGACCATTAGCTCACATCCCCTTCAAAGTTAAAAAGTTTTAGAAAGCAAAATGTCACCAACACGTTTCTTCTCCTATCAACATCATGAACAGAATCTAACCTTGTAGCATATGCACATTTGGGTTATCACATGACATCATAGCCAAAGAAAGTGAGGTGGCTCAAGGTCCAATCTAAGGGAAAGTAGGAGAGTTCACCTCCCCCCCTCATATAAATCATTTTATAAGCGAAAAAGGTGTCCTCCCTCCCGCCCCCCTCCCGTTCCCTATTCCACCAAGCTATGAACACAGTTTACATGTACCTTGCAAGTGTAGTGAGATAATAATTTGAAATATTCCACTTGAAACACCTAGTTGTATGATGCTTGCATAATAATTTGAAATATTCTACTTGAAACATCTAGTTGCATGATGCTTGGACAAAGAGATTTGTAGGAGGCAGTCGATAGAGCGAGCGAGGAAAAGCGAGCAGGCCCAAAAAAGCGAGCGAGCTTTTCTACAATTTCCTTATCGAGGTATTCGACATAGCTTTGTGGAAACCACTATTTGGGAAGATTCTCGAAAATAAAACTTATGTTACTATGTGTAACTATACCAATATTGCGAATTATAGTCTACCTTAACTTCCAATTGGAGCCATACTCACATTATGCAACAATAATATATGGGTTTGAAAGAAACCGAATTTCCACTCCAAAGCGGATTCCATTACTGATACAACAAATCTTTTGCATTTGAAATGGGTCTTATTATCAAACTCCTTCAATAATCAAAACAAATGTGTTGCTTGATATGTTGAACTTAGTAACGTAAACATCACTTCACCCATATGCAGGGAAAAAAAACTGTCTGTAGACTTCATAGCATGGGATTGCATCAACACTTATAACATTCAAAATGGTTCTTCTTATTAAAAGTGTTATCAACCATGAAAGTTCACCCGTATGTTGAAAAACCCAAGTGTCATTTATGACATTCAAAATTGTTCTTGCAACCATCCTGTAGTTCCTAGAGATTTTGCCCATACTTCCAACCCCTTCCCTTCAACCACTAAGAGGTATCTAATAGTTTTATAGAACACTTGAGATATCATCACCTCCTAATACAAAACCATTATTACTATTTGTAGAACACTTGAGATATCATCACCTCTTAATACAAGACCATTCTTACTATTTGTAGAACACTTGAGATATCATCACTCCTTCCCTTCAGCCACTAAGAGGTACCTAATACTTTTGTAGAACACTTGAACCATTCTTACTATTTGTAGAACACTTGAGATATCATCACCTTTTAATACAAAACCATTCTTATGGTTTGTATAACACTTGAGATATCATCACCTCTTAATATAAGACCATTCTTAGTATTTGTAGATCACTTTAGATATCATCGCCTCTTAATACAAGACCATTCTTACTATTTGAGAGATTAATGGATTAAAGGTTTGAAGCTCATAGGAGACGAAGGAAGAGAAAGTCAGTTTCAACATGAGGACAATAAAACTAATTGGAATATTTTGACTTATGTATTATACCTTTTTGAAGACTATGAATTTAAGTCAGTTTCAACATTAGGATGATAAAACTAATTAGAATATTTTGACTTATGTATTATAAATTTTTGAAGACTATGAATTTTAATGAGGAGAGGAACGCACACTACTCAGTAAATACACTAGTACTACTACTAGCCTATGACTATTAAGCCTAGTAGCACCAGTGTGATTTTGAGCCTTGTATCAACCTTTTGATAATTTTCTTTCATCGTTAGTGCAATAGAAATTATTCCTTCTATCATAAGAATCTTGCCAAATTTATTCAAAGTGATGATTTTGTAGTCTACATCCACTATCCTCTGACTCTCAAAAATATATTAAATGTGAGCACCCATTTATCTTGTATGATCAACCCTAGACTATGCTACGATAGGACGTTACTAGAACAAAAAAAATATGAATTGATATGGCGATGTTCGGTGTGAAATAACCAAATTAAGGATTTAATAAGAAAGAAAACAATCAAAATCAATAGGCTATTCAATGGCTCAAATCTGCACAGAAATTATAATGTGCCTCCCATCTCTTATGCATTCCAGCTCCTCATGTTTGACAAGAATGCAAACAATAATGAAATCACATTATCTTTAGTTTCAAAGTAATCAAAGCACCAAAAATAAATGCAAACATATTGGATGAGGAATAAATAGGTATAGATATAGATAGACCTATATATATGCATTTATAGATATAATGATGATTAAAGTTGGATGGTCGTAATAATATTATGTGTACTATCATTGGGATTAGGACTACTATTGGTAATATTGTATGTAGTAGTAGGAGAACTACCTTTAAGGAACACTCAAATAAAATTACTAATGGTGGTGATAAAACTACCACTAGTAGTTTGGTAATTACCCCTAACATCTACAACAAATATTTGATGGGTAGCTAGTATTAGGTCAAAAGGCCCCAATTGTGCTATAATAATGGACCAAAAAAGGGAGTGCTATAGCATCACCTAAGGGTCACTTTTTATCCATGAAAGAAACAAGTCGGTGCAACCTAGGTCATACAGATCTAGGTCATGTGGAGTGGTTCGCGTCTCTTTCCTTGACAAAAAAGTTACACTACCTTTGATAGTAACTACAAAGATTGCTGCCATAGTGCCGTAGAGTAGCCCCTAGGTTGCACCATCATCCTTTTTTGCTTTTGAGCCATTAAGTTTGATCCACTGATTTTATGTAGAATTATTCTACTATATGTTCACATGTCCTTAATAGGATCTTGATATAATCCCTTCCATTGTAAGTACTTTTACTTTAAGTTTCACATATCCTTAACAAACCACTAGGCTTCAACACAGATTCATTCTTATGTTTCAAGCCTCAAAATCAAACACCCTTGTAAAAGGGATAATGTATTAAAGCTACATTCAATCCATCAAATCTTTGAATAACAGTTCTATTGAAAATTCATGTATCATCAATAGGATTTCATCCATTATATGCTCATTTGTCTTTAATAGTATGTCTAAAAATTCATGTATCTTCAATATTATTTCCCTCATGTGTTCCAATATCTTCAAAAAAATACCTTTATTTATGTCCAAACTTGAGCATTGATTTGTATTTATCAAACACAATTTCACTCCACCTTTCTTTAGAATGAAATTTTTTCGCCAAAAGTGGGCCAAATGTAAGGTCTTTTCACATATTCTTAAGAATGAAAATTTTGGCCTTATGTTGGCAAGTCTATGGAATGAGGGTAAGGTCAAAGTCTCTGGTACGGTGCATTAGGTCTTGATTAATTCTTCTTTAGGCTTGAATATTTAATGCATTAACTTCACGACTATTATTTATGCTTGAACTTGTAATGTATTAATTTCATGACTTAGGATTTTATGAAGTTATATCTAACATGTCCCAAATTTAATGGAAATTAATATCCTACATAACACAACAAAGTATCATCATATCCCTTCCCAAAATCAATGCTACCTAGCAACTCTCCTAGCATTTTCACTGCCTTGCATTTGAGTTAGCTATGATGAAGAATGTTGCCTACCTTTGGAACCTCTTAGAGTTACCGTTAGCATGATCTAATTTCATGTACCCCAAAACTTGAGACTTGGAGATTCCCATATCACACCAGCGGTAGCTATCTTGTCCACTCTCAATGCTAGTAAGAGCTAGGCCCCATAGACCGGTAAAAGAAGTCTTTTTGGAGGTTCAATTTTTTCCCTCCGTCTTCTACAGGCCCCATGATAAAATAGGATATATTCATCACCCTACATTTAATGCAAGAATTGACACAACTTTTTTGGACTTGACTATGTAGTTTACATCTCAAACTTGGTGCTAAAATTGCAGACTGGGAGATTCCCATATCACACCAATGGTAGCTGTCTTGTCCACTCTCAACACTAGTAAGAGCCGGTCCCCATAGACTGGTAAAAGAAGTCTTTTTGGAGGTTCAATTTTTTGCCTCCGTCTTCTCCGGCCCCATGACAGAATAGGATATATTCACCACCCTACATTTAATGCAAGAATTGACAACTTTTTTTCGACATGACTATGTAGCTTACATCCCAAAATTGGTGCTAAAATTGCATACCAGACATCTCCATTTGCTGGGGGGGTGTCCCTAGCAACCCCTTGGACTTGCTCTATTTGTCTAGTTGTGTCTCTCCACAAAAATTGGAGTGGGGCCTATTTTCCCCATCTAGTAAAACTATATGCATCAATATGTATGTATGTATGTATGTATGTATGTATGCATGCATGCATGCATCCATGTATGTATGTACACACACACACACATGTATGTATGTATGTGTACTAAAAATACTAAACTATATGCATCAAATAATGTTGTTGATCAATTTTTGGCATACCCCACCAAAATCAAGACCCCCATTGCAAAGAAAGGTAAGGAACACAAGTGCTTGTTCTTATGCTCATGAGACAACAAAATGCATGACATAGGCAACCAATGGGGTCTTACTTTTGATGTTTGTATGTATGTATGTACATACATACATGCATACATACATATATATATATGTGTGTGTGTGTGTGTGTGTGTGTGTGTGTGTGTGTGTGTGTGTGTGTGTGTGTGTGTGTGTATGTATGTATGTATGTATGTATGTGTGTGTGTCTATGTATGTATGTATGTATGTATGTATGTATGTATATGTGTATATGTATATGTTGATGCATATATGTATATATTGATGTATATATTGATGCATACAATTTTGATATATGGAGAAAATGGAGATGAAAACCATCTAAATTGGTTCTTGTCATTCGATTTGATATATGACATGATCCTATTTGGATTTGTAAGTCCAAAGATATGGGGTCCTACTTTTAGGGCCTGAATGCCTAAATAGGCAGTGCGTTAACGTGCTACCTATTTCATGCATTTAGGCCTCAAAAGTAGGACCCCATTGGCAACACAATGGGATCCTAGTTTTGAGGCCTAAATGCATGAAATAGACAGCGCGTTAACGCGCTTCCTATTTTAGGCATTCAGGCCCTAAAAGTAGTACCCCGTATCTTTGGACTTGCATATCCAAATGGGGTCATGTCATATATCAAATCGAATGGCAAGATCCAGTTTAGATGGTTTTCATGTCCATTTTCTCCATCAACTAAAACTATATTCATCAAATAATGTTGTTGATCAATTTTTTGCATACCCCCCGAAAATCAAGACCCCCATTGCAAAGAAAGGTAAAGAACACAAGTGCTTGTTCTTATGCTCATGAGACAACAAAATGCATGACATGGGAAACCAATGGGGTCTTACTTTTGATGTTTGTATGTATGTATGTATGTATGTATGTATATATATGCATGTACGTACATACATACATCTATATATATATATATATATATATATATATATATATATATATGTATGTATATGTTGATGCATATATGTATATATTGATGCATACAATTTTGATATATGGAGAAAATGGACATGAAAATCATCTAAACTAGCTCTTGCCGTTTAATTTGATATATAACATGACCCCATTTGGATTTGTAAGTCCAAAGATATGGGGTCCTACTTTTAGGACCTGAATGCCTGAAATAGGCAGCGCGTTAACGCGCTGCCTATTTCATGCATTTAGGCCTCAAAAGTAGGACCCCATTGGCAACACAATGGGGTCCTACTTTTGAGGCCTAAATGCATGAAATAGGGAGTGCGTTAACACGCTGCCTATTTTAGGCATTCAGGCCCTAAAAGTAGTACCCCGTATCTTTGGACTTGCATATCCAAATGGGGTCATGTCATATATCAAATTGAATGGCAAGATCCACTTTAGATGGTTTTCATGTCCATTTTCTCCATCAACTAAAAGTATATTCATCAAATATTGTTATTGATCAATTTTTTGCATACCCCCCCAAAATCAAGACCCCCATTGCAAAGAAAGGTAAAGAACACAAGTGCTTGTTCTTATGCTCATGAGACAACAAAATGCATGACATGGGAAACCAATGGGGTCTTACTTTTGATGTTTGTATGTATGTATGTATGTATGTATGTATATATATGCATGTACGTACATACATACATCTATATATATATATATACATATATATATATATATGTATGTATATGTTGATGCATATATGTATATATTGATGCATACAATTTTGATATATGGAGAAAATGGACATGAATATCATCTAAACTGGCTCTTGCCGTTTGATTTGATATATAACATGACCCCATTTGGATTTGTAAGTCCAAAGATACGGGGTCCTACTTTTAGGGCCTGAATGCCTAAAATAGGCAGCGCGTTAACGCGCTCCCTATTTCATGCATTTAGGCCTCAAAAGTAGGACCCCATTGGCAACACAATGGGGTCCTACTTTTGAGGCCTAAATGCATGAAATAGGGAGCGCGTTAACGCGCTGCCTATTTTAGGCATTCAGGCCCTAAAAATAGTACCCCGTATCTTTGGACTTGCATATCCAAATGGGGTCATGTCATATATCAAATCGAACGGCAAGATCCAATTTAGATGGTTTGCATGTCCATTTTCTCCATCAACTAAAACGATATTCATCAAATAATGTTGTTGATCAATTTTTGGCATACCCCTCGAAAATCAAAACCCCCATTGCAAAGAAAGGTAAAGAACACAAGTGCTTGTTCTTATGCTCATGAGACAACAAAATGCATGACATGGGAAACCAATGGGGTCTTACTTTTGATGTTTGTCTGTATGTATGTATGTATGTATGTATGTATATATATGCATGTACGTACATACATACATCTATATATATATATGTGTGTGTGTGTGTGTGTGTGTGTGTATGTATATGTTGATGCATATATGTATATATTGATGCACACAATGTGTGTATACACACACATGTATGTATGTATGTATGTATGTATGTATATATATATATATACATACATACATACATACATATGTATATATTGATGCATATCTTGATGTATATATTTATTCATACAGTTTTGATTGATGGAGAAAATAGGCATGAAAACCATCTAAATTGGCTCTTGCCGTTCGATTTGATATAGGACATGATCCCATTGGGATTTGTAAGTCCAAAGATACGGGGTCCTACTTTTAGGGCCTGAATCCCTAAAATAGGTAGCTTGTCAATGTGCTACCCATTTCATGTATTTAGGCCTCAAAAGTAGGACCTCATTTGGTCCTACATGGGGTCCTACTTTTGAGGCCTAAATGTATGAAATAGGCAGCGCATTGACACACTGCCTATTTCAGGCATTCAAGCCCTAAAAGTAAGACCCCGTATCTTTGGAATTACAAATCCAAATGGGCTCATGTCATACATCAAATCAAATGGCAAGAGCCAATTTAGATGTTTTCATGCCTATTTTATCGATTTAATAAAGCTATATGCATCAAATAATGTTGTTTATCAATTTTTGGCATACACCCCCAAAATTAAGACCCCCATTGGAAAGAAAGGTAAGGAACACAAGTGCTTGTTCTAATGTTCAGGGTTGCCAGGTCTCTTTTTGTTGTCTCACGAGCATACATATGGAGGTTACTATACATATAACTAAGAAGTAGTATTGAAGTAGTTCTACAATTTGGATGCATTAAGAGCATTCATATAGCAAGGAAGAATATAATAATTGAATACATTTTTTTTTCAATACATATTGCTAGTGAGACTACCAAAAAGAGGCTCTACCCCTCATGATGTCTCTGGATATAGAATATGAGATTGCTTGATGCTTGGATTGCAGTTGGAAACGTTGCGTGGGCAAAGCCACTATATGCCTCAAGTGTTGGAATTTGATGTATGGCTCAAGTGCTAGAATGTGCAAATCATGGCCAAAATCAAGACCCCTTAGAGATTCCATGAGGGCTATCCTTTTACTACTACACACATCACCTTTAGTCGAGGGCAGAACCATTCGTCATCACAAGCAGCAAGTTCATGGGACCCCATCCCATGATCCAAGGCATTATTCAAAGACAAAGTATTTCTGACCATTCCCAAATTGAGTTTGCCAATTCCTAATCTAATTGATTTCACTTACAGGACTTGCAATGCTTGCAAAGCCCTTGCTTAAGCTTGAATGAGCCTCTTGATTTTGGGGGTATGATGGTCAAAAATGGCTTAACATGCCCAAAATCAAGAGGCTCATTCAAGCTTAAGCAAGGGATTTGCAGGTCTTGTTTTTGGGTGGCAAAAGCACGAAAAATGACAACGCATTAAGGTGTTGCCATTCTTATGCTTCCCCCCTCCAAAAACAAGATCCCCAAGCTATTCATTGGAGACACCAAAATGAGGAGAAGGATGACATGAGGAGTAGAGGAGCTGGCCAATGAGGGGAGGGACAGCCTTGGAATTGCCAGCAACAAGCATGATGCAAGGAGGTGAGAAGGCAAAGAAGCAAGGAGGTGAGGAGGTGAGGAAGCAAGGAGGCGAGGAGGCAAGAGGCAGTCTTGAAGGGCAACAAGAGGGTGGAGGTGGCCAAAAGAGTATGCAGGAAAGGGAGGGATGGAGATTGCTTGTAGGAAATGCTTGGATTAATGCTACAAATGCCTTTTTTTTTTGTGTGTTTTGCAGCATGAAATTTTTATGGCATTTTTCTTTTAAAAAATACAACGTTGTTGTGATTAATTGGGCTACAAACAACTCAAGCGGTAAAGCACCATGGATTAGTACAACAATATACATCACAAATGGATGCATACACTCATATAAATCACTGATGGATGCATACACCTATACTCACATCAATTTCCAATATTGTATTAGATGGACCCTTAGCATATATGTGTGCATAGAAGACCATTTCCTACATTGATCCCTGATTTCATAGTTAAATTATCCCTTTCTCACATTCTAACATGTGAAGATTTAATGTACATGCATTATGGGCACATTATATTGTAGTTTATGACTAACTTTTTTTATGAATGCATGATACTTGTATATGGTCAAGGAAGGTATATTATCATTTTTGAATGACAAGATTACTCTATGCTCCATTTTATCCTATATTAAAAACTATGATCACTAGATATTACATAAATGTATTGCTCCATTATATCCTATACTAAAAACTATTTTGACCCAAATACATAATGCCAATTGAGGTTAGTACTCATGACAAGTGATGAAAACAATCTAATGGTATGAATGAGATCTTATAAATTTTGGATATATAATATGGGTACTATGTTGATTGAGATATTTTTCTAAGGGAATATTTTCAACTTAATTACTAAATACATACTTACAATGGTGACCTGATTCCCATCTATATGTATAATCAAGTTTTACTTTGTGTTTAAAAAAAAGCTTTTGCATAAGGTTAAAATTCGAATAGTATTTATATTTGTTTAAGACTACCCATTGAGCTGGCTCCTATCCTTATATTGAACATGATAATGTTCATAAAGATTTTATGAATACAAATAGATAGCATTGGCTCTCTTTTTAGTGGTTGGGAATGAACCCTAAAAGTACCCTAAAACGACTATGTATTCCCTTATTTGTAGCATGGAAGTGATCATGGTAGAGTGGCATAATCCCTATTTTGCTTTTTTCATAGGTCTTTTTGCTACTCATGGTCGGCGGATACACCACGGCATAGATCCAAATAGATATTTGGTTTTTTGCTTCAACTTGCTTGACTAGACTTTCCTTGATGATTGTTCGATTGTGCATCATGAGTAGTCACTGGCTTAATTGATGCATTAAGTGCAATGTTTTCCTTAAAGTTTTTCATACTACAGGATACGAGTTTGCTTATAGGGGTGGAAATAGAAGCTTGTTAACACCTGGTGCATATTTTTCGTTAGATGCAGTAGGATACTAGTTACAGAGTGTCGGCCAGTTATTTCACTTGAATCATGCTCCTCTTATGCTTGAGTTTATGGTCACGTATTGAGTTTAACATAATAGTCTACAAGATACTGGATGAGCACTCAACATAGTGGTTAGATGCATTCATTTCTAGTTCCGATAGAACTATCATTCAGACATTGGTCATAATAGAAGTATGGAGGGCTAAAATCCTTTTTTGGCTCCCTAAGTTTTTTAAAGCATGGTATTGTCCAGATTACATAGGTATTTTCACTAAGCAAAATTAATGCTTATGATGAAAATGTGTTTTTTTTCTTTTGACATAGTTAGTTCTATTTCCATGTTTTTGGATCGAATGTATGGATGATCTTCTGCAAGCATAAAAGACATGATATGTATATGTAGCACATGATCATGTTTACATATTTTTAGTCATATATTCTAGCTTGTGATCTATCATTATCTTGCTGTGTGGATGTTCAATCTGAGTAGTGTTTGCTTGTTTTATCGCAAATTTTATGTATTCTTATGTCTCTACCTCTCCACAATGACTCAAATTGATAGTATGGGGATGAAAGAGAAGTTAATTGTGAGTTTCAGGCATGCCTTCATTGTTGGAATATGTTTAATTTGCTTATGATCACATCAATTGTTCCAATGATATTGAGGGGAATAAGATGCTGGATGAGGTTCTCGCTCGCTTGAAACCTATTTAATCTTGCTCGCTTATTTGGGGCTGCTCGCTTTTCTCCGCTCACTTTTTGGTAATCCTCGATTTGTAGTAGATATAAATTTTGGTCAAAACTTTGTTTGAAGATTCAATGACTCATTATTATAGAAAAGAAAACCTTGCTATTTACAAGATGCACATAGACTTAACCTCGTCTAGCAAGCTTTTCAACATGTAGTATGGTTGTAGTCCAATATACCTACATGAAGGTGGATGCCTATGCTTCCTAGGTCAATGAAAAATTTTCTAATCACTTAGAACTTTATTTAGTGCAAGGAAAATCAACTTTAATAGCTGATGGGTATATATGGCATCATGTATTACTTTATCTAAAGAGGGATTCTAGGCGGATTATAAATTGTTGCATCATGTGCGATGCACATAGCGTTGTATGATACAAAAGCATGTCGTCTCCCCAATTGAAACTTTCAAAACTAATAATGTACTATTGACATGGAGAAGATTCGGAAATTGTTAGTACTAAAGGATGTTAGGTCTACATGATGCAAGACAAAGATGCGGATATTGATTTATAACACTATTTCACGATAGGCATCGATAGATCACGTCGTTAGTTCCACCATTCTAAAGCATGGAATTCATGGCTTAGTGATAAGACAAGCAAGTGCATTCCTAATTTACCCAAGGATAGATTGTCTCAGTATTAGATAACATAATAAACACTTATTTCAAGCATGATATAAAATACATAGCACACGTAGGTATAGCTTGCTAATAATAATTCT
The DNA here is from genome assembly GCF_047967505.1 of Dipteris shenzhenensis. Classification (NCBI taxonomy): domain Eukaryota; kingdom Viridiplantae; phylum Streptophyta; class Polypodiopsida; order Gleicheniales; family Dipteridaceae; genus Dipteris; species Dipteris shenzhenensis. The sequence continues at coordinate 19,566,622 of NC_141627.1, forward strand.
AGTGCATCTCACATATATCCATTCACATGACTCTAAGATTGATATACCCCTATCTCCGTTTATTTACCTCAAACTCCATAAGGCCAACATGTATATCACTGCAGTATCTTAACAACGAAGAGAACAAAATTGTCTCTCTAGTCTGCTAAACTATTGCATTGGATTGGCTTGAAGAACATAACCCCATGCAACAAAAATGACAAAATAGAGCTTGATTTGATCACAAATTGTAGCTCATCTCAATCCAAATCAATCCGAGGATTCAAGTTTCTTATTCAAGGTTTAAATGTTTGACAAATTTAAGCATGATCATGAAACATTCTTTGGGTCTAGCCATTATGTAGTAAAATATTTGACCAATTTAAGCATGATGTGGGAACATTCTTTGGGCCTAGCCATTGTGGTAGTAAATCCTTAGAATTATAGTAGAGATTTTGCCTTAGGTTCCTTGAACAATTTGGTGAAGATGGTCTTTAGCAAAACAAGGAGTCAAAGGGGGGAGAAAGAGGGCAAAGCTTGGGGAAGAGAGCGAGAAGAGAGCACAACACAATAAACTTACTATATACTACATTCGTTGTACAGAAAAAATAATAGAAATCCCTAATAGGGTTAGGGCTAATAGGCATGGCCCTTTAGTTCCTCTGTAGAGTGGGGACAAATCGGACATCGCTAGGGTATCTAGGAGCGCATGGAAATTATAGGTTATCTCTTGCTCGTGTCTTTCATGTCAACAATATAGAAATTTGGGGAGGTTGTGAAACAATTTATTGAGACCAAAATATGATTAATCACCCTTAGCAATTTTTCTCTATCTGATATTTTGACTTTTGTGGCAAATTATGGGATATGTAGCTCCACCATCCACACACACACCCTTGATTGAATTATCAACTATGACATCCATCATATGCAAGTGCCTATCTATCGTTTTTCATGGAGTATGTTTCATGTACATTACTGTTCTTGGATATATGGTGGAGACATTTTCTTAAGTCACTTCTAGTAAAATTATGCTAGGGGATGAGTGGGCTAAGTCCCCCACAATAGAGTAGTTTTTTTGTCCTAGCCCCATTAGGAAGTCTGCGAGCCCCTTCATCTTGGGGCTTAGGAGGTCTTTTGTATCTTTGCCAAAACTTTATTCTTAGATAGATCAACCAACTTTGGAGTCATGGGCCTACCAGTCACCTTTGGATTCTTTACAAAATTCATTCTCTTCTTGGGTCATTAGGCTTCCAAGAGGAGGGCACCTCAACCATACATCTCTTCTTCTCAAGATTAATCACCTTAATGTTGATTTTTAGTATTAGGGTCTGATTATCCACAAGGGGGTCTAGCTATGAGGAATTTGGATACTTAAAGCAATAGTGCCTCTTTTGGTGACATCCATAATCGGTCACATTAAACTTATCACCCCAGGGCCCTAGTTTGTCTCACTTTAGCTATGAGGGATTTGGAATAGTCCCCTCTCATAGATTATGTGTCACATTAGACTTTATCACAAGGGCCGTAGTTTGTCTCATTCTTCATGTCCTTCATTTTGATTCATAGCCCAATAAGAGCTTTGGCCAAGTCTGTATAGCTAATTCAATAGTAGGTGATGAGAGGAGTGTGGAAGGCAGTCCTTACTAATGAGGAATGGGATTGGATGCAATATTTGGGGTAAGTCAAGAATATATAGTTCCCCATATTGGATGCAATACGGGGGCTAGTAGTGGAGTTCTTTCACTGATTCTTCTTGTAGTTTCTCAAAATCCAAGGACTTTCAAATCCCATTCCATTTTGGTCAAAACCTTCTATGTTAGTGCTAGCCAAACCTCATATCTAGCCACATTGTTCGTGCAGCTTAGGAAAGCCTTCACTATTAAATTGAGTGGCCTTTAGGTAATTTAAGAGAATGGCTATCCAATCCACACATTGACATTATCTCTCCCCCTACTCTTGTCACAATAAATAAGGCACATGCAAGTGAATACTAGTACGGTCTTCATTTTTGCCAAATCACTACAGTCAGTAGCGACTAGCTTTGCTTGGTCTCCTCCACCTAGTCTCATGCCATTGAACTTTAGTGAGCCCCTCTAGGAAAGAAAGAGGCACTACCAACCATTTAACATCTACTCAAAGCCATACAATACTATAGAATCATTCCATTATTCCATCAAGAACTAAGTTTTTGTCATTTTTTGGAAACAATGTAAACAGATTATGGAAGGAAAAGGAGAAGTTCTAAAAATGGTTCTAAGCCTAGCAATACATCAAATTTTTATCAAAGCAAGTAGCAACGCAAGAACTTTGTCTAATAGATGCCATGAAGTTTCCTCAAGACATGTCCCATAGGGATATGTTTCTCGCTTCGATCCTTCATTGAACTTCTTTGGTCAATTAGTTAATATCTTCTATCCAATAGAAATATTGTTTCCATTCCACTGCCTTAATGGTAGTACTAACAATTGAGTTAAATTTCAAGGAATGCCACAAGGAAAGAAAATTTAATTGCACAATGGCAGCATAGAATAGCATAAGGACCACAACATAAACAAGCCATTGTATATGATGAAAACAAATAAAGGTAGCAAGCTATCAAACATAGAAAATTACCACATGATGGCCTACACACAATATCAGTGATAAAAGGGTAGCAATAATGTTTTCATGGGAGGAAGCAAGAAAATTTTACCAAACACATGGTGAAAAATACAGCTATGGAGGATTTAAACAATTGTAGCACACGACTTGGCTCAATGGATCTTTCAAAATAAAGGGTCGCAACTAATTGCAAATGGGAGATCCCAATAGAGAGGGAGATGTTAATCATTCTTGTGTAGTGAAAGCTTATAGAAAATATATAGATTGCATAATGCCCAAGAGATGCCCAATCAAGCTACCAAATCATAGTCAACGACCAAGTAATTTAGCTCTCTACCATTCTTAGTAAAATGATCAAGACAAAGTTCCATGGGTATTTTGGAGTGCACAATGTAAAGGAGCGATAAGTGCAAGAGTGAAATTGTAATGAGGAATATTTGTAAATGGGTGCATTAATTTACAAGTGGCCAAATCCTAAGAGTGATGATGTATTGAGTGAAAAGAATAGAAAAGAGGAGATGTGCAAAGGACAAACATGAGAGGGAGAAAAGCATGGAAAAGTATAGAAGAAGAGAAAAGTATGCAAAAGGCATTGGAATACAATGAAAGGGTGTGAGCTAGAAAAAGCAATGGGCTAAAATGGAAGAGGTAACCTAGATTTATGTCAAAAGTAGAGGGTTTATGTTATATATAAGAGCACAAAACTACTGAAGGGTGTGAGCTAGAAAAAGTAGTGGCCTAAAATGGAAAAGGTAACCTAGATTTATGTCAAAAGTAGAGAGATATTGAAAGAGATTTTTTCCATCCCATTCACAATTCATATCGCATCGAAAGAAGTGTAGAGGGTCGAGAATATAAAGTGGCCAGTGTATTTTATTCAAATTTATTTGGAAATAGTCCTATTAATGACCATGTATATCAAGATATGAGCCAATAGCTCTTAAGCCATTGTGCCACTTAGAGAAGATTTCAATTGAAGAGCTTAAATTCACACAGGAAAGCATAATCAGTGGCAATTACAAGAAGGCTCTCCTACTTCATGACATGATAACCTATGAATAGTCAAAATAAAGAGGATTTTTAAAAGACAGATTTTTCTCTATTTTTCTAAGATAGAGAACTGTCTTGAGGCAGCAGAGGCTAAGCGATAAGGTCAATATTATTGTTGCAACATAATTATTACCAAACAAAGGCTACAATTCACATAGTTGTAAATTAGATTCTACAAACTATTAGGTATTTTGTGGCCTAAGGTGTGGAACTAGGCATTAGAGTGTGAGTGCCAGTGTGAAAGGTTTTGGGTTTGTCATTTGTGAGCTTAAAAGATTATTTGACCTTTAGGAGTAAATAGATTAGGTTATATGTGACATCATTAGTGATGTGAGTGAGAAAAGATAAGGCACTTCCCTCTACCTATGAAATGAGGTTGAATGTACTTGCTTGAGATCACTTCAATCAATCACATCAAACATTTACCTTAGCTCTAACTCCTAGTCTTGCTCTCCTTCTCTCACTTATGCATTAATACTCCCCTTCTCTGATTCTTCCAAATTGACCCCTTCACTTATGGGTGCCACTTCAACATGTATCTACCAGAAAATGTTTGATGAGCCATACCCATGGAATATTGACACATCATTGTGGAGGAGAAGCGTGACCAAAGGTAACAAGTCTATTGATTGTCTAATGTTTATCAACTTTCTCACCCAAAAAAAAAACAAGATGAATTATATTCATTGGGCCTACCAAAGGAGAGGCCAAATCTTGAAAAGGAAGTGTATGGTGGTCTAGAGAAGAGAGTGGTCGAACCAGTAGATATAGCCTATTCTACTTAGCCTAGTGGTTGTTTTTTGGTTGGCCCATATGTGGTCACTCATGGATTGTCGTAGGATTGTTGATAAGCTTTTTGAAACCACATTCAGTCATGAATGTAGCAAGATTTGTGGTGTTTTTCATTGTGGTATTGAAGTTGATGTTGAAGTCTCCTACAATGAATATGTTGGCCTTGTCATTGCGGTATTGAAGTTGATGTTGAAGTCTCCTACAATGAATATGTTGGTCTTGTAGGGAATTAGGCGAATTAGATTTTGCAATTGCTGAGGTAGTGTTGTGGTGTGAAAGAGTCAGATAATATAGTGAGTGAGGCCCTAGCGCAGGTTGAAAGAGGGATACAGTAAGCGTTTTTGGGCTGCTTGCAGCAAAGGTCTAGGGCTTTAGGGCCATCTTTGACCAAATTTTGTAATAGGTCCTCTATCTTTGGGCTGACCACCCCCTCTATCAATATACTAAATAGGTCCTCTATCTTTGGGCTAACCACCCCCTCTATCATTACACTAAATATGTTTACTTTATTAAAAAAAGAGAGTGTGAGATTCTTCATTAATTTACTAAAACCACATCTTCCATGAGATCATAAAGCGGTGTGTAAAGATCCCTGCACTACTAAGAGAAGCTTAGAGAACCTCCCCATGTCGCTACCAAGGCTAGAAGTCGAGCGATTCAGTGATGATGAATCTAGAGGTGAAGAAACGTGTTCACATGGCGGCTCTGCTCAACTTTAGATTAGCATTGGTGAGGCCTCCATGAATGTTGTGGGCCGTTTCTTCCAGTTGGATGGAGGATCGCAGTATTCCAACTAATCAAAACTCTTGGGCATTGTAATGCTCTGCTCCTGAGCCCTTAAATAGAGCTACTTGCCTGGCAATGCAGCACTGGGAGAAACGAGTCTGCAACTCTGGCAAGAGGCATGGGGATGTGATTATCAATAGCTAGGGTTGCTTGTTGGAAATTGTGGGGCCTTTGTGAGTGGTCCTAATCCCCCTCGTGGTACCTTGGTAATATCAATGTATCAGAGGGGCCCCTTGATGCGTAGTTGACACGTGGAAGATTAAGGGAACAATCCCACATACAAATGTGTAATAAATGGGGCCTCGGGTATAAGGCCTAAATATAAAGACCCTCCTCTAATCCCTCTTGGGACTTTTTGGGAGAAGAAGACGTTAGCGTGGCTAGGAGGCGAGGGTGTGGGACCCGCTGTACTCGATGCCTCCTAGTGACACCCCTTGTACTCGGCGCCTCCTCCACACCTCGCTGTACTCGGTGCCTCCACACCCCCTGTACTCAGTGCCTCCTCCACACCCCGCTACACTCGGTGCCTCCTGGTGACATGACACGTGGCATCCAGTCCCGTTTTCTAAGATCGCTCAGCTGGAGCTAAGGCCCCGTTCAAACTAGGCCGGTGGAAGGCCTCAAGGTTTTGAAAAAGAAGGACATGATCGTCTGTGTGGTGGTTCACACCACCCGGCGGAAAAGACATAAAATACAATTGAGCCTTTAATTTCAATGATAGTTGATTGGCTTGGTCGATGAGGAGATGGGTGTAGACCCCGCTACCCAAGTTCAATACCCAATAAAATTCAATCGTGGTTCAACATTTTAAAAAATCCTTTGCTTGGGCGGCCTTCTTACACCAGACAACTTTTTTCCCTTTGAGCATCCGGACCCACGTGGGACAACGCCCCTTCAACATTCCTTTTGGACGTCTTCCGCCGGCCTTGTCTAAAGCTCTTGGGTGTGAAGTCAGCCACGTTGGTAGCAACCACTTGGCGAGGTGGAAGAAATACTGAATCAATCAAGTTTTGTCACGTCCGTTCCGAAAGATTTCCGTCAATCATTCCGTCCGACTCGTTTGTCATGTCCGTTACTAGTCGAACGACATGCTTGACGGAAATCTTTTGGACTACAGATGGTCGTTCGACGCGTCGTCTGTCCGCAGCTTCGCCATCTGCTTCTGGGTACTGGAAACAATTCCCGCCACCCGGAGGATTTTGCTCATTCTGTACATTCACATTGGATTTGCAGCCTGTGGATGTGGCACGTTCCGAAGAGGACAATTTCTTGCAAAGTGCCTTGGCTTCCTACAGTGGTGGCATGCGTCAGGGAAAGGTCCAAACTCAACGAGAACTCAACGGAAACAATAATCTCCCAACCATTGGGTGTGACGAGCTCTAAATGCGTCAGTGGTTCCTCGCGCCCATGCTTTCGGAGCTGATCGTTTGGATTGAACAGGTACCCGTTCGAGTGTAGCAGCAATTGAGTGAACTTCTTGTAGAAAAAGATTGGGGAATTGCACCTAGATAGGTGTAGAAGACATCGTTAGGAAGGTTGGTAACAAAAATTAGCAGTTTGATGACGGTCGAGTAGTGTGAACCACCACACTCGACAGCCATCCTTCAATTCTGTTTCCTCCTGCATAGGTGGGCGGGTGGTGTGAACCCAGCCTAAGCTGCGCAAATACAGGCTTAGAGTCATCCCACTCAAATGCACGCATCTAAGCTGCGTGGAAACAAGCCCAGATCATCCCACCCACCGTTCTTTGTTTTACAGACATCTCACGTTCAGCTTCAAAATCAGGCCTCGTCATCTTGGCTAACGGTCCGTCATTGTGTGTGTCGAGATCATCAGCTGTTAATCCTTCCGGTGGTTACTAAGTGGATGTGTTGGTCTCCTGCTTTTAACAATTACCGAGCACTGTGTGTTGATCGATACCGGAAATCATCGTTTGGTCAACCTTTATGTCATCTTTATAGACCGGAGATGGCAGGTGGTAGGTAATGCTAAATTTATCCAATAAATAGATACAAAAGATCTGTCAACATCAGCGTAGTAGTTTTGAGCATTATGAATCCATAGTTTGTTTTCTCAAGGCACAGAATGCAAACCATCATGGACTTTGCTCGCAGACTAGGACCAGTTAGGGAGGTGGTTGATTTTAGTATCTAGTCATCGTTAGTTGGATTTGTTTATGGGAATTCAGTATGTTTGGATGTTGCTCTATGAGCAACAATTGGACATTTTCGGTGCCTGAGACACAGCAACCCACACCATATCTGTGTTGCTGTTCCAGTTCATCCTCCAGACAAATCTGTTTATACTATATATTATTACCTCCCAAACAGAATGCATATTGTAGATGGATTATCAGTAGGGATCAGACCAAGGATACAGATCTGTTGCAGATCTTACACACCCTATAGAGTTCATTGAATAGAGCTGAGAATCTGCTAGAGACTCAGCTGACAGTTTCTTAGGGCTTGAAATAGAATGTGGTTTGAGATGACAGTACACACCTCCAAATCAGCTTTTGCTCGACATTTTTCAAGAGAGAGACCCCCCTTTGTTCCATCATCATGTACCTTTCTTATTTCCATTTCAGAGCTGACAGATCGTACCTGATACGCTTCATGCTTTTTTACAATAAAAATTTTGCAAGTTTTGAAGATCCCTGCTCCACTTTTCAAATGCAAATATGCAGGCTGCAAGCTATCAGCAATGTCCATACCATCTTAGGTGTAGTAGTACAGAAATTATTATTGTGCCTTACATCAATCGTGAGATGAAACACACCTTAGCTGTGTAAAAGTACATATATGAGTAATCAAGTCAATTCGGTGGTAGGTCTATGGCTATAGCATGTCTTAGTTAATACTGCTCCACAGCCTCACCCCACTTGGTCTATGTGCCCTCTTCTTTCTATGTGGCCTCCTCTCAATCTCGCTCTTCCTCCCCTCTCCATTTCCTCTCAGCCTCCTTGAGTGCTGCTGTTACCCTCTCCCTTGCTACTGCTACTGCTGTTGCAGTTTGCGCTACCACCACTCTTGCTATCTGTTGTTGCAGTGTGGAAGGGGGGGACTAGGTGGTCCTTTGTGTCGTGTTTGCTGTTCCGCTGCCAGTGTTCTTGGCTATGTCATGTCTGCTCAGGTGTGTTCTGTTTTGTGTTCATGCCACATGCTTGACTGTGGCACGATTTGTTAGGTTAGGACTGTGTAGGCTAGGCTGGGTTAGGTTGGGTCAGGTTTGGTTTAGATCTGCTTTGCATCCGCAAATTCAATGAAAACTTGAGAATTTCATTGCAACTAGTCTCATTGCAATCAATAAAACAGTAGAGCCTTTGAAAGGAACTTCTACGATTATTGTGATTGGTCTAAGATCAACAGTCATGTTTATATTCCCTGAGATGTGCATCTTTTCTTATTGCATCTTTATCCATATGAGAATGCCTTATAAAATGTATCTTTACATTTGAAGAACACACTCTCATAATTGCTATCACGTGATGTTTATGCAAATACATTATCTCCTTTTTCCCGCTCCTTCTAACTGCTACTCTCTTACGGTCAAGAAACTATCTTACAATTTATTATCAACTTTGTTTTAAAGACCATCATGCATATCTACTCATATTTAACGTAGCTTATTATTAAATTATCCTTGCTTGCTCTATCACAAAAGAAAACTCTCAAAAAAACCCAAATAAGTAGTTGAAAATGATTGAGGTCTCTAAGGGTGTAATGATTCGAATCCTGGAATCTACATCACTGTGCACATGAATAAATCAAAGATCGAAGCCCTGTCTACATATATATCTGGTGCACATCTTTACTGTGAAGTGCATGTTCCGCTGAAGTATCTTTTGAATGGACTAGCCTGTTTAAAGGGATAGGAGTTTGGAAAACAAATGCAACATATTTTATTTGATGAATGTAAGCATATGACTATCACTGGGTATCCCAATTAAAGAAATAAGCTTAATAAACTTGAAGACTTGCAATTCCAGCGAATCTGGACACATTTTACTAATCAAGAAACATCACGTAGCCATTTTCAGACTTGAGGTCTGAGTTTAATGCTTTACTTCAAAGACCCCAAGCAAACAAAGCCAGTTTGCTGGCTCAAGAAGTTACTCCATGGAGAATACAAGGTCATAATCTATTGACCATGATATATATTCTACTCATACCATTTCACAGCCTTTCTCCCATACCAAGGCTCAGGATATGGCAAATCTGAAAGTACCTGCTTCACCTTCATCTCATACTTTTTCTCTGCGACCTTGGTACCTGGGAAAAAGCATTTGGTCAAAATAATGCCCCCCCTCTTAGCAACCGTCCTACAAATTTATATTCCTAATATAATGGGGTTACGTTTGAAAGATAGAGACAACTAAACCTTCAAAGTCTGCTCTTTTGATTTCTTCATTGTAAAGTTCTGCGGCCTTTTTACTCCTGATCTGAGCCTCGAAAGCATCCCTTATTCCTTTCTTGGACTGCCCAGCAAAAGAAGTTATCAAGGATGTCAGAGATTCAATTTGAAGTAGAGGCAGGAACCTAATATAGAACATGTGACAATCGTCTGATTTTTATAAACTGCCACATTGGAGGTAAAATGTGAATTTACAAGTGACCTATTGGCAACTGACCAAGGGAGAATGGGGAATGCTCAGCGACAATGCTTACAAAAGTGGCAAAAGCCCAGTCAAAAGATAGCAGAGCACTAGGTGACGTCACCCTGCACAAACTAAATGGGTAGCACGACTCATTTCCCAAGCCACTTTTTACATGCTAGCACTTCCATGTAAAATATGTGAAGGTATGAAAAAAAAAATATTGGAGTGCTAGCAAGATGACAGTCCTATAAGTTCAACTGGGATGGTTAGTTATTCTAGCTGGAGGAAAAAAGAGGACCTGAGCTAAAGGCTTAAACTTCCGTCCTCCCCTCAGAAAGGTCAAGATAAAGCTGAGATTGAAGAATCTTAACCCTCCGGATGGGGTGTAGGGGCTGAGCTCGTGTGTGAAGAAGTGCTGCTCACAATGGCAGGGCTGTAATATTTTTTATGCCAGATATTCTGGATATCAAAATCCATGGGGAGTGCAGTAAAGTATTTAGTTGAGACCTAGCTTGAATAATACCATGGGATTGGTGCCATCAGTCAATGTGCTAGGCTATAGAAACAATGGATTTCTCGATTCATGAGGATGTAGGAAATACCTAAAGGCCAAGGCGTGCAGGATTGGGGGGGAGGATTACTGACAATGTTTGGTCGTGTTCTACAAACCCTATCTACCTTGCTCCCAAATCAAGCGCTAGGTACATACAAAAATTCCAGCCAAATGTTGATGAGGGTGGCAGCTGGTTCATGTATAAAGTATCTTTACTTTCCACAAAGGTCTCCACTTTTCTTTGACGACATGCTTTTTCCCTGCTTTTTCGAGAATAGCTTTACTTTAGCTTTGCCTTTCATAGATCAGCTCTCATCCATTGGATGTAAACCTCATTCATGCTAGCTGTAGTGCAACCTTAGGTTGATCCAAACCCTAGGTTAGACTGTGTCTTAACCCTAGATCCAATCCAAGACCTTAGGTTAGCCTGACCTTGATCTAGACAGTCCTAGTTAGCCCAGTTATGGACATAACACCAGCCCTAGATCCAATCCAAGACCTTAGGTTAGCCTGACCTTGATCTAGACAGTCCTTGATCTTGGTTAGGTCCTAGTTAGCCCAGTTATGGACATAACACCAGCCCTTCCAACCAGGCTGACCTGGACTTGTATGACTCGACCTATCTCTAGGTTTGCCAACTTGCCTTCAGGTGACCTACCTTTATAGGCCTGGCCCTTTTGCAAAGTCTGCTGCTTGTTTGCAGTTGTCCTGTGCACTGTTACAGCAGGTACAACAGCGTGTACGCCCTTATAATAGGTCATACAACAGATGCATCTTCCAAGTACTTCTCGATCCTATCCAGGTCCACTGTACCCTCATCCTCCTCACCTAGGGCTCATAAGTGAGTGATCTATATTCTAACAACTAAGTCAAGAGTAGAAGCTGGACGAGCCCATAGTGAATCCTGTGTCTTAGGATGACCTTGTGCATGAGAGTTTTTGCTCCATCTGAGCCTCTAGATTTGGACACAACACAACAGCCAAAGGTTCCCCTTCCTCCCTACTATACCCCTTGATCCACCTGTGACCTCTTGCTCCACATCTTCCCTAGACCACTTTGTAGCACCTGCCTATCCTTCTCTCATCACATTGGCAGCCTCCAAGATCCAGCTTGCTCACCCTCTTCAAAGCTAGGAGAGAGAGAGGGTAGGCTAGGGAGAGAGGAAGTGATACTCAAAAGGAGACATAATGAAATGGAAATGAAATGACTAGAGCAATGAACAAAAATGAGAGTACTCACATGTAAACCAAAGAACCTGTAGCTTGATACTTGATTCATTTGACACTAGACAAGTACAGCTCTTATATAAGAGCACACACACATATGAACACCTATGCATATGGGATAACTCCCAATATGACACGTGGCATCCATAGGACACACTACACTAGAACTCACACTAGAACACACATTTTTTACTCACTTTGGCTTCATATTCCAACACCCTCCCATGAAGGCAAGGTGAGAGACTACTGGAATGGAACCAAGAACAGAACATGACAATGATGGTCTAAGGTGAGGGACTATTGGAATGGAACCAAGAACAAAACATGACAATGACAGTCATCAAATTGTGCACCCTATGTAACTCGGAGGCTAAAGTCTGAGCGTGTTCAAAGGTTGGTTCAAGCACTCTCATGGCTTGAGACTCAACATGCTCAGAGGCTCACGTTATAGCATGGCTACATGGCCAGCTCATCGGTCTAGGAATACACCAACATCTTGGAACTCGGCTAGGCCTGATAACGAGACCTATCAAAGCCAATACATGGCTCCCACACAATACATCCCCCTCTAAATCTATCAAAGCCAATAAAGGGCTCCCACAGTACATCCCCTCCTGGCTCCAGGGGCTAATGAGAGATATGGAGCCACACACCAAAACAAAATAGGAAATTACATCTTTTTAGGAGGACTATCCAAGGCAGAGAACCTTTGACTCAACACACGTGATTTATTTGCATTCATTTTGGGGGACAACCTAGGGCAGAGTACCCTTGACTCAAACAAGAAAGTAGTAAAGATATATTTCATTCATTTTATGCATAGCAAGGGCAGAGAACCCATGTGCCCGAAGTAGCTGCCGCACAAAAGTGTGCTCATCCTGCTCATTGATGATGTGTCGAAGATGCTCATGTCGAGGATGCCTCGGAAGATGTGTCGATGAAGACCATGGAAGCAGCCACCAAGGGCAATCACATCATGACTCTCAATGTGCCGATCAGAGAGTCACCGAATGCACAGAAGAGGCTTTAAAAAATGAGCGAAAGTGCTCAAGGGAGCTGCCCAAATCATTGCTAGAGGTCACGGGAGTCCAAATCTGAGCAAAAAATGCCAAAAATAGCCTAAAACTGCTCAGAATCGCTTTCTGACAAGTTGTACGAACTTCTGGCACTATCGCGCATCCGCCTGCAGAGGTCCATACGGACGTCTGGACATCCAGACAGCTGTACGGAAGAAAAAAAAAGTCGATTTTTTTTTCTCGAAAATGTGCAAGACAGGGTCGTATATGTTTGGGAAGTGCCAAAATTTCAAAAAACGTAGAAATCGGACCTCAAAAGGTCAAAAAACAGCTGCTAGACTACTCCAAAACAAGTTTCTGGTGACCTACTAATGAGGAATGTCCGCCAATGTTGAGGGAGAACCACGAACTGATGCGGGAGTGAGCTGATCTCACAAACGAGGACCACGGAGTACTTGATGGCGAGGAACCATGGCGAGGCTAAGGGAAGGGAGGCTCTACCTTAGAGGAGAGGGGAGCTTCCATTTGCGGGCTTCTCTCATCCTCTAGATAGAGCAAGAAGAAGGGGAAGGTAGGAAGGGAGGCTCTGATACCACATGAAGGAACATGGTGGAAGGAGGGAGACAGAGAGGGTAGGCTAGGGAGAGAGGAAGTGATACTCAAAAGGAGACAATGAAATGGAAATGAAATGACTAGAGCAATGAACAAAAATGAGAGTACTCACATGTAGACCAAAGAGCTTGTAGCTTGATACTTGATTCATTTGACACTAGACAAGTACAGCTCTTTTATAAGAGCACACACACACACATATGAACACCTATGCATAGGGGATAACTCCCAATATGACACGTGGCATCCATAGGACACACTAGACTAGAACTCACACTAGAACACACTAGAACACACATTTTTGACTGACTTTGGCTTCATATTCCAACAAGTACACTCCCCCCTCCCCCCAAACCCATCTGCTGGACCTCATGATGCACCACAACCCACAACTTCACCCCCTCCAGCTCATACGCTGCAGTGACTTTGGCCCCCATGATGTCCTCACCTTTCCAAAATATGGGCCACAAGCCTCACCTAGGACAGCCTTTCCAAGCAAAGTTCTGAAGTTTGGGTCCACTTGGACATTCCAGAGACTTACCTATCACCCTAGAGGCTCTGGTGATGACCCTCTACTCATGGAAAGGTGGCACAATCACGACAGTTGGGAGCTCTGCCAGACTGTTATGGGGATTTAATTTCGCAGTTTGTGAAATGGAGCTTTGGGTTTTGACTTCTTTGATCTCTAGATGAAAGACGACGTTGGGAGAGTAGCTGGGCAAGTAGGGTTGGGCCCTAGGGACATGGAAATAGGGCCACTTTTCAGCTCTCGTTTCCACAGGGTAGGCTAGGGCTTGGATGTGTTCTGATTGCGAAACAATTAGATGCAGATGACCTACAATGTGGGTTTGGAGCCAGTAATGCCACTTGCATGGTGTCAAATTGACCTGGATTTCTCTCCGTCCAAACCTTTGGCAAAGTCCTCTCACTCTGAGATTGTTACCCAAGCCTTGAGCTCTTGAAGAGACTTGTTCGCCACCCCCCATTCCTTCCCATGAGTTGAACCATGGTGAGTTGGTGTAGATGGATTTCATGGTTATGCAAGACAGGACCGCAGCGCTAGATTCTTCAGCTAGAATTGCAGAGCCCTTGTAGGGGGCCCAATAGACAATCTTATGCTTCGCAAGCACATGTTTTCCCTGGCAGATATTTAGAAGAGTGGAAGTCTCCTCCTAGGGGGAGATCTAAAGATCTAGTCCTCAGCTCTCAATCAGAATTTCAGAGGGCATGTAGACTGAAAGTAACATGCAATCTAGAACATCCTAGAATCCAGCCACAAAGCATAGACCTTTATGTCCACTCAGGGATAAGAGGCTTCATCTTGTACAAGAATGAAGCAGCCTAGTGGAAAGAGAAATAAATCTTCTGGAAACAAGAGCTGAATAGAATTCAAAAATTAAATTGCAATAGCTATATTCTGTGGTTACAGTACGTAAGGGAAAATTCTGGTAAGAAGGTTATACATGGTTTCAATTGATGGTAATGAGACGAGTTCTGGAAGTAGGCATTTTGAGTGAAGTGGATGTACACAATGCCGACGCATGTGAGAGGTAGCAGCGTTTCATAGCCAGGCATTCATACAGGGCATATTCTAGATTGCCAAAAACGTACAGATTACAATTCAGAATCAAAAGCACACAATTACATGCATACATGCTCTCCCTGTTCACGTGATAGTGCATCTTTATCAATGGAACACACCCTGATATTGACAATCTGTAGTGAGCATCATAACTTATATTGCTGCTATTTGCAAATGGTTTTTATGGTCGTCAACCAATGTTCATCTAGAAAATGTGAATCTCTCTCTCTCTCTCTCTCTCATCCAAATAAATTCAATATGCAATACCACGTTATCTCAACCTTTTCAAGGGAAGAGATGAAGTCTGATTGAAAGGAATGTAGTCATAGCTTACCATTTGAGCTTCTTCAGCTGCCTTTTGCTCCTCAAGCTTTGCGACCCTTGCATCTGCCTGATATTTCTCAAGTTCAACCTTCTTTATCTCCTCCTTATCCCTCAGCAGAGTCTCTGCATTCACAGAGCATTATTTATGTTTAAACATTGTTGTTTATTCTGATAGCAATCCTGGCTGTTCAGCAATCCCCAGTTGTGCCAGGGTTGCAACCTTTAAATTGAAGTTGAGCTTGACGCTCTTCATGAACTTCATTCAGAAGTCTTTTCCTCACGTCGTCCTGATGCTGAGTTTCTGCATCTTGCTTGCGCCACACATCATCCATTTCGGCCTTGATCATTGCTTCAAGCTCTTCATCTTCAAATTTCTGCCTGTCGATTGCAGCTCTCAGCTGCAATGCATAGGCCTTTGCTTCTCTTCTTTGAGCCTCTCTCAGCTCATTTTCCTGCCTTTCTTCTTCTGCCTCTCTTTCTGCCACCATGGCAATCATATGGGCATCATATTTCTTTTCTTCCTGATTTGCAGCAATTTTCCTGGCTCGGTTCTGCTCATTGTACAGTAATAAATCTTTGGCCTTCTGACTTTCCACACACCTCTGCTCGTACTGTTTCAGCTTCAAAGCTTCTTCTTCCTCAAGCCATCTTCTGTTCATGTTCCTCATATCTTCTTCAATGGCTTCTCTTTCCTCCTCTCTCAGTCTTTTGACCATACCCAACTGCTCCCGCAGGATGTCAATTGCTTCGTGTTTGCGATATTTTTCGATCTCCAAGTCTTGACGATGCAACTCATCTTGCCGCTCCCACTCCAATTCCATTTTTTTGTGCAGAGCCTTCTCGTTTTCTTTTTCCTGAAACCTCTTCTGTATATTCGCCTCCCTTTGACGCTTTCTCTCCTCCTCTGCTTTCAGGACTGCCAACTTTGAATTGTGTATGCGAACATCATCAGAACTTTCCTTAAATGCACGTTCAAGTTGAGTTTCTGCATATTTCTGGTTTTTTTCTAGTCTTTGCATCCTCATATTTCTAGCTTGGGTCTCTAGCCAGGCTCTTCTTTCAGTCAAGTTCATGCCACCTGTCGTCATCTCCTCGTTAAGAAGATCATCTTCATTCTCAAGCAGTTGTGCGAGCTTCTTCCTCCTTTCAAGTAAAAAGTTCTCCCTCTGGGTTCTTATGGCCTCCAACTTTTCTGCGAGCGATCTGTAGGTTGTCTTGGGTTCAATTGACTGCTCAAACTCGGCGCGACGCATGAGATGTTCATATTGGTGGACGGAGGTCAATCTGTCCCGTAGCGCATCTTCATGCTGACGGTGCTTGAATATACGATCTTCGTTTGACGGTAGTTTCTTTTGATGGTAATACATGGTTTCTGTACTTTCGCCTCCAGCTTCAGCGCAGTTTACACTTTGTCGAGCCCATAAACAAAAAACCTTGAAAGTGTGCTTCGATGGTGGCTGAAACTGGAATGAGAAGCAACAGCAAAGCGTCGGTTAACCGTCTAATCTGATGAAAGACGGTCGTCGTTAATATATTTCACTTGAACGATATTGTTCTCACCTCTTGGATATGTCCGCATCTCCCGAAGAGTCATAATATTGCGGAGAAAGAATCGATCAATTAGCAAGCGCAAGGTAATCTTGCGGATTAGAGTCAATGCTACGTATGTCCTCGCGTTTCGCGAGGTAGAGCAGATTGTGAAGAGGGAAGAATGCTCCTCATTACGTCGATGCAGACAAGCAGAAAGGCCAGATTATGCGAAAACTACACAGGAACATGGGCTGGTGACCAACCGCTGTTGTTCTCCTTCCCATGATACGGAAGGTCAACTGTCAACTACCTTTTGAAAAGCTGCCTCCTCGCATCTTTCATGTTTTTTTTCTATAAAAAATTCCCCATCCCTAGTTTGAAAGAAAATCAAAAATTCATTTTAGCTAGTAAAGGACTTTGATGCATAGGATTAAGGGGGCCGCGAGTACCTAAGGTGGCTGCCCGCGCTGGATTCCCTTGGAAAGGCTCTTGTTGCCTACAAAGTGTAGGCCACAGGTGGTTGTCCCCCTCGTAGATGGTGATTGTGTGTGTGTGTGTGTGTGTGTGTGAGAGAGAGAGAGAGAGAGAGAGAGAGTGTGTGTGTGTGTGAGAGAGAGAGAGAGATTGTTGACTCGCAAGTAATCCTGCAATACATTTGTTGGTCTAGACGTCCACTAGATATGGGAAATAGTACGGCATTGGAAAGTATACATTGGAGTAGCCCCGCAAGGCATGTTTTCTTGCGTGCAAAAGTGTCAAATATGTGCAGGATGTTCTTCAAGATGATGGTGCTTTCATGCCCTTTCCTACAACGAATAGGCGTTACGTTGGATGGGCATGCACCCTAGGCCTATATGGCAAAAGCTGCAGGACTTAATTCAGCCATTCCTCTCGACTTCTCATCTTCAGGTGCAAGGTTGACTAGAGGATTGGAAACTTGAAAGACGAAAAGCTAGTTGCCAGAACCTTCCAATGATGAAATTGATTGTTGCGAGAGCTTATTGGCTACTGATCCCCTCGTCGTGGATACAACATCATGCCAATGAGCTTTGGCGGCGGAATAAACCTCTTAAATGGTGGACAAGATGCCTACGCACCATATGAAAGAATGGGCTTCCTCTCAAGCAAAAGGTTTTCATGTGGTAGTGTCAACTGGGGGTTCTACCAATGGGGACCACAATGGCCCACTGTCGCATACATTGTTTGCATTGCTCTTCTCCTAGAGAAACAATCCTCCATCTCTTGTGGACGTGTTCAGTTTCTAAGGATTTCCTTGCGACCCTATCCGATGGCCTTCGGATCCGCTTCCCTTCACATAATTTTTCCAAGAACTTCTGGATATTCAGTAGATTCCATTCCTCTCGCTGACTACAGCCCTTTCTTCTTGTCGGTTAGATTTACTACCTATTGGACCATCTGGCATGATAAAAACCATTGCATGTCCTCTCATGCCCCTTTAGATACCTATGCATTCTTTAGGCGCTTTTGCATATATCCCTATATGATGCTTATGATATGGGTGACATTTCTTTGCATATTTTAGAAGTGTTTTCCCACTACTTCTAGATGCCACACCTGGTGGTGGTGATTTGTAAATCCCATTAACGAATTGAATTGGTGGTTTCACCCCAACCCCCCCCCCCCCCCCCCCAAAAAAAAGAAAGTGTATTTGTAAGAGTAAGGGGTGTTCCCTACTTTTTAACGCTAGGCCAACTTGCTTCTGTTTCTACCAAAAATTGTGTGCTTCTCTATTGTCTATGATAATGCAAGGATTTTGGTTGCTTTGTAGGCTCTTACTTTTTAGTTGCTTAGGTTTATGGACAACAAATGTCAAAAACATCGTAGAGTTTTATTTATAAAAACTTTTACATACATGCAAATTTTGTACGAAAAATTAGTGATGCAATGCAACAAATCTTGCTTTGTTTTAACATTCGTTAGGAGAGCTATGAATTTTTTAGTACCATACAACCCATTAGTTCATGGTGGACCTTAGGAATTGATGCTTATCAATAGTGGTTTGACCTAGACATAACTTCATCAATGGTGGTCTAGGCTAGACATAGCATGATCTTTAGTCCACCATGGTGTTCATAATTCAAGCACCAACCTCGTGAAGGGCATAGCTTGTGAACAAGGATAATGGTGGGATGGCCATTGTTCTTAGCCTTTTGTGGCGAATGGCGGGGCTTCACTATACCACAATTACTTATCTTATTTGAATACGATGGCCTTCCATAAGGCCCCTACTTGCCTTGTAGTTGCCATTTTGTAAGACTAAGGATGGTATCTTACTATCATTAATGTGAGGTAGGTAGGTTGGAGTAGCCTCTTAGCAAGCTTATTATGGTTGTCCCATTGTTAAGATGATTAATTCACCTATTGGCTCTCGCCTAAGATGATTGATTCACCTATTGGCTCTCACCTAATTCCTCCATTATTTTTCTCTTCCGATTTAGCTACTCTAAAGGCCCTTAAGCTCAACAAATTATTCTTTACATATAACTTGACCTAAGGGTTGAAAAGGATTTGTTTTTCAATTGGGAAATTTAATCAATATCTTAGGTGAGAAGGCGGAGTACCTCAATTAAGCGAAGGCCAAAGCATAGCTACAAGTCCCACCAATTGAAATAAATCTTAAAATTCATTAATTAGTTGAAAGGAACTGGTATAAGATTCATGGATGTAAGATACAGAGTTGTTTAACTATAAGGTTCATGGATGTAAGATACAGAGTTGTTTAATAGGTTTTCTATAACTATATGTGTCATTTCACTTTTGTTTATTGAAGTCTTTTAAAGATGCCAACTATAATTCCTAACTCTTCTTCCATTGTGACAATGGGAAAGGCAAGGGGCTCATTCACTCGTAGTTGTTCTCTTCTTGATGTATGAAAGTTAGCTCTTTACTAGACATTAAGAGAGCTTGACTGCCATGAGAGGAATCCTTCAAATCCACAGTGGGCAACCAAGTCGATGCCAAGTCCTTCGAAGCTACTTGTGATGAACACAGCATTGACATGATAGGATACTATTGTAGCGACTCTAACCTCCAACTCAAGAGGATTAATGTCTACTACATTGATGCTTATAAAGGGCATTATGTGCCTCATTTAGTCCTAATGGACTTGGAGCCAAGCATCATGGACAGCATAAGGCTTGGGCCTTACAACCATAACTGTCTTCAAGCAGACAAGTGCTAGTAACAATTGGGCCAAAGGGCACTACATGAAAGCGTGGAACTTGTTGATATTGTGTGGAAGGAGGTAGAGAGCTGATATTGCCTACAATTTAGATTGGATGATCACTATTCCCCTTGTTGAAGGTCTCCTACACAATTAAATTGCTTAATTCATGTTGCCATGATGTCTCTCTCCATCATGATAAATTACTCTCCATTCTTACTTCTCAATCTTGAGTTATGATTTTACTTAGTTCTAGGAGCCACTAGGTTACATGAAGATGCTGTGAAAGAAAAGGGTATCAAAATTTTACATTTTTACCATTTCACAATCTTAGAGCTAAGTAAACACTTCAAATTATGTGCCTTGTTGAAAATGTAGACCCTAGGACAATGAAAGTTATCTCATTAAAGGCATCGACATTGGGTTGGTTAATCTCATATGCATAGATCTATGAGAAAACATGCAATTGGCATCTACTTTCCATGTTGAATATCCATCAAGTGCTTCCTAAAATTTGTTCACCTACAAATTATTGCTATAGAACTTTCTTAGAAAAGAGCAATATACATTTAGTAATGTCCCAAACTTCTAAGGGGATACATGCAAGTACAAGCATTGTCTAAGCCCTCTAAAGTTAGGAAGGATATCATCCTTATATAAAAAAACACAATTTGCTAATATTACTTGGAAAACATACAAACAACTACATATAGCTCGAGAAGAGGTTTAAAGATAAAGTTCTTGTTTTAGAGAACCTCCTAAATCATTGGGACCAAGCAAAATTGAAGTTAGATAAACGATTCAAGAGACATACTTATTTAAATGTTTTTGATAGGGGAGTAAAAAAGGGTTACATCTCTTAGACTTTGAAAAACGTTTTTCAAAGGCCAAGGATGTTGACAAAATACCACAATGGTATAAGTAAATTTCAAAAAACTAAACCCACTAAGCTATCTTATCTTACATGTCATAATGTAAGGCATATTTTGGGGTGATAATATAATGTATGCTCATCGAACCTCTTGTGATGAGCCTTATTTGGTGAAGTCCTTGGGGCCATTGTCTATGCCAACATCCCTATCATTTCTATGTCACCTTTTCTTTTGAGGTCATCCTTTCTTCAAGGTTTCAGATTGGTTGAATGTGTTGGTCAAGTTAGTAGCTATAAAAGCTCTTCCACACCTCTACCTATACTTCATTGCATTGTTTCAAAATCCCCTCAAAGGCACTTGACCCTTGCTCATTAGTTGGAGATGGATACCTTGTCTAAGGCTATGTTCACTTGATCTTCTAAAAAGCCAACCCAAGTCTGCAACTCAATGTTCTCTCACTCCACCCGATCACTGTTGGCTTGTGCACTTTGACCATTTCTTTCAGCACTTGCTATGGAATTTTATAGTTTTGATCTTGTCTTGTAGTTCCTTGGCCTCTTTCTTGGCTTCTTTGCTTTATGAATGGCTACTATGCACTCCTTGACTATCCATCTGCCATTGCTTTTGATCATCCTCATAGGCATAGGAGGTGCAAGTCCTCATAGACACTCATTTTCCTCAATTCTTCATCTTGCCTTGTACTTCTCCATTCCAAGAGGCAAGAAGTCATCTTGGATGTGGCAAAAGTAAATTAAGGCCTTTTTTGATGGCAAGATTGAAGTCATTGCAATATTGGATGAGATCCTCTTCCTTTGTGATCATCACATTGATTCATGGCAAGGGAGGCATTGGTAATTTGTATGGTAGCCACTCTTTGACGGTGAAGAATCGGGATAATCCCATTCTCATGGCTTTTGACAAGCTGGGTCCAGATGCTTTAGTTTGTCATTTGGCATTTCCCTTTTTCTTGAGGCCTTGGCTACCACGACTATTGCAAGTGTTGAGGGAGTTGGGCTATTTATTTGGTGGGTTGCTACTAGAATTGCTCTGTCTATTTGTTTGGGGGTGTCATTGCTTGCTCAAGATTTGGTCAAGAAAATTTGTTGAATAATGCCTCCAACACATTGGCCTTTGGGGTTGGTGGCTGGGCATAGATTTGTTTATTGCTTCATGCAAAAAGGCACAGGTGTGCCCCTACCCAACCTACCTTTTGTTCCTTGACTTCAACTTTGCAACTTGATCATTGATCTACATGGCCATTTTAGCCCATTTAACCTTTGCTCTCCTTGTCACTTTAAGTGCCTACTACGCTCACATCCTTGGCACATAGGTGCCTAAGACTTCAGCTAAATTTTCTCTAACATGAATCAAAAGAATTTGGTCATCTCCCTATCCTATTGGCCTTTCTTATTCCATACCCTTGCCCTTGCAACAATGCATAGTAATTGAAGAAGAAGTTGCAGCTGGTTGCCAAGCGGTTAGTAGAATCATCTTCTTTCATTGGGAGCTTGAAGATAGAGGCCACTTTGGCCTCATTGATTGTAACTTGCTTGCCCTTTGCATGGAAGATCTTTGTCTACTTGTTGTATGAGTTCATTACTTCCATTGCCACCATGTGATCAAATTCCTCATTTCATGGAAGCTCATAAAATTTATTGAGGCCCATGAGGTGAAGGATATTAATTGCCACTAGTGGGAATTGACGAATTAGAGGTACATTTATCTATAGCCCCTTAGGCTTCTTGACCCATGCCTTGGCCCTTTCCCCTTTTTTGATGACCCTGTGCTTCAGTTGGCTAGAAGCCATTTTCTCTAGCAATGAGAGGCTATGGGTTTTGGGAGTTGTGGAGGTGAGAGAGAATGTATTGCAAAGAGCCCAAATGAGAAAACTTAGCAGAAAATTTTGACAAGGCCTATGTGTTGGGGCATTTAGGTTTTTTTGCCACGTCTGCCTATCAACTATCATCTCGTCACCTCTCGTTTGCATCATTATATTATCCCTTCTCATGAAATCACAGTCATTTAATATTGCACTTTACTAGGAGTCATGGAATGATTTGGTGTACATCTCCATCATGATTCCACATAAGTGCATTGTTAACTCTACTCTTCATGGTTAGCTCAGTGAATTCTACTCGAATGGAATGCATGAATGGTGAAAGCAATTTGATCTTCATCCCATCAATTCATTTTGGAAATTTGTTTCCCCCTAGGTCTTCCAAGGTGATGATCCAGTTGTATTTTTGGACAATCCACCCTGATGGAGGTTTTGGTTCATTGTCCCCAATGGGGAATTCCAGCACTATCCTACTCGAAATGCCTTACCCTAGCCGATTCCCACTACGAAAGGGCCAAGGTCAATTTGAGCCATCATATGAGGGCACTTGTAGAGACAGAGTCTCACCTCCCTCCAATTAACCTGCCACAATTAATGTGACTCATGGTAGGGTCACCTCTCAAAACTAAAATTTCCACCGATGTTTAATCTTTTAGTCCTTCCTCTAGCCCTCCTAGACCACATGGGGGAAGGGGCAAGAGTAGAACTTTCCTCTTACAAAAGTCATTAGAATCTTGCTCGTGGCCTCCGATCGTTTGCCATATTCTGAGGACATTCCTTGGAGAAAAGTCCTCCTCCAGCAGCCCCTTTCCCTATACCTAAATGTCAAAGGTTGATTGGACAAGATTCTAAATAGGAAAATCACCCCCCAAACACCTCATCACCCACATTCTCTACCACTTAACCTAGGTTAACTCACAAACATGGCACTGCACCACTCGTCCAATGTAACACATGCACAATGCCACACGTCCTAAACTAATTCGCTACATGAAAACTTCCATGCATATGCATGCAATTGGCCACATGCTTCCCTCTCTTCAATTCACCACTCCGCCTCATTCTGCATCACTCTCCTCCCTCACTCTCCACTCCATCCATCCTTCGAACTTTGTGCAGCTCCAAACTTTATGTGGCTCCAAATGAAACCTCTCCCTCATTTTGCTAACCTTCACTCTACGCTAGTGCCTTCATTCTGCTTCTAGCCTCCACTTTGCATCACTTTCCTCCCCATAATGGCCAAAATTCCATCCTGTGAACAACAATTTGCCACTCAATGTTTTCCCCTCTGCATCCCCACAACTCAGCTCCTCCATCTCTAAAGATAGTTCCAATGGACATGGAGCCCTTTCATCCAAGAGGACAACGTGAAAATCCTCCCTTCCTATAGCTTGATGAAAAAATCATACAAGAGGTATCACAGGAAGGAGAGAATCAAAGCATCACAAAGTCCAAAAGATGGTTCAATGATTGGAGGAAAGCTTGTGGAATTGATATGATGACATATATAGAAAGCTAAAGCTCAGGCAGTTCATTGACTCCAAACATTTATCCTTCAAGCAATCAAACTAAATGGTAAGCTCTACCCCATGGAATCCCTCTTTGTAACCACAAAAAGAATACCAGAGGTTTGCTTCAACATATGCGATAATCCAATCTTCAAAAGTGGCTGACGATCTTTGATGGCTCCAATGAATCGGTACTCTAGACCGCACACAAAATCTTATGTCATAGGCGACGACTAGGAAATAAAATCCTAGCTAACATAGACTAACACAATATGATCACCTAGAGGACTCATCTTTGTATGTGTGGCCCACCCCCAACCCAGAGGATAAGACCACATGGTGGGGAGTAAGCCCACCATGTGGAACTTACTCCCCACCTATTGATAATAAGTGAATAAAAGTGAATATGTATGATAAGTGTCAAAATGAAAAAATAATGCCAATAGTAAATGCATAAACCACTTTTGCAAAATAGATACATGCTAAAGAATTATCCAATGGATGTGAATTAATTATATGGCACTAGCCCGACCAAAGGTTAGTTGGGAAATCAAAGTGTGTGTTTAGATTAAAAAGTCCCAACAATAATTAAGCCATACAATTAATTCCATCAATTGGATAAAAAGTTAAAAAAGAGAAACATATAAGGAAAAAAAATTTGAGACATCTAAGTTGAAAAATGCAACTAGTTTGCAAAAATTTCGATCAAAATTAATAATTTTTAATAATATTGAGTTTAACAAATATAATATAGGAAAAAGATGTCGAATCCTCAGGCAGTCCAGGTTCCGACGTCGAGGTCCACATACCTACCACCATCCAAACAAACTAGGTGTTAGAACATCATAGTTGCTTTTAGGTAGACAGGTAATGCCTGTTTTCCCTGGCTTGTTATCGCTTTACCTAGGAATATAGACTATGGATTCTTATATAATTAAAAAAACAATTTAGCCATAAGTGAAGTTTAAGTCACAAGTGGAGTAAGGAGTGAATGAGTGCATGGGATACGAAGGGATTAGAGGGGGAGGTATGGGATGATTGGTGGGCTTGGTATGTGGGGTGGTTAAAAAGAAAATGTAAAGGAAAGATTTAACGGGGGTATATAAAAGAATAATTCATAGTTAGGGAAGTACTCGTGTGTGTGTGTGTGTGTGTGTGTGTGTGTTTAAAGAAATAAGTGCCTGTGTGTGTGAGATACATTTACTAATCAATTTTTTTAATGTGTGTGTGTGTGTGTGTGTGTGTGTGTGAGAGAGAGAGAGAGAGAGAGAGAGAGAGAGAGAGAGAGAGAGAGGGAGGGAGATTCCTGTGGATTGAGCACAATAAAGATAGAGATTCATATGCTTTTGATTGAATTAAAGTTTAGTTGTAGCTCTTTTGATCTAATTTTCTTAAATTAAAGATTTGTAATAAATAGTAATGACTTGCTTATTTTGCAAATGTCAGAATGCATCGAGATTGCTCATTTTGGGATGTGAGCTTTGGGTTCACAATGCTCTTCGAATGGATGCATTATTGTGTTATCATTTTTTCACACCAATTACCCTCTAATGGAGTCGATGATTTTTATTTCTTCTATAAGTCAAAAAGATATTGGAAAGGCACATGGATGTAAAAGCAATTTTCATTGAATGGAACATCAACCATCCATGTACATTGGCTAAACATGTTGTTTTCTACAATTATGGATATCTATATTTTGTTCTATATATTTTCATATCAATGCTTTTAAAATGTACCACTTTAGGATATTTTTTATCTTTAGTTAGCCAAGATAACTTTTTCTTACAATGTAAATCATTGATGACATGTAGTAGGTTGTGCATGGGCAAGAGTAGTTCTTGAGTACTAGGTTGCTTGTGGGATATTGTAGATGAGGTATACATGTAGGCATTGGAAAAGAGAGATAGGGCATGGATCCCTTTAGAATTTATATTAACAGAATGGACATAGAGCTATGTATGCCCATGGTAATATTCAATGTATTAAAGTCTTAATAGTTGAAATTCAATTACATTTGAAAGCAATTATTCATGATCTCAAATTATCATTCCCATATATTTATTTACATTGAATGAAAATTTCGTCAGGGGAGCATTGGAGAAGCCTCCATAAGAGATCCTTCTCCACACTTTGCAACTATCAAGTCTTGACAAATTCAGGATGACGGATCAATAGGCAGTGTGGAGCCTATTTGACTGAATCTAACAATTGTTATTTTTAAAACAAAGGACATATGTTCTTTAAGGATGTACTACTTTTAAATGTTATCCAATTTTAGTTAGATATGAGTTTTTATTGTTTAATAAATCCTAATGATGTTGAATATACCAATTAAAGCATGGGTGAGAGACATAATTAGGTATTAGGTTGTGTATGGGATGTTGTAGGCTTTGAATCACATTTCAAAACAGTCAGCCCGGATCACATATGATCATTTATATTTCTTCTTTACATAGAATGGAAGTTGGCAACTTGAAGATGGAAGCCCTCATATACATTGGACATACATGCTTCGATCGAATACCCAAAATAGGATTTTTTTGCAATAGTAGATATCTATTTTTTTCTCTACAATTCATGGTATCATGCTTTGGAAAGTGTTCTACTTTGGGATATTGCTTATATTTGGACGGCTAGATTGAGTTTTTAGTTTGTTTAATAGGTTTTTAGTTCTTTTAATAACTCTAAATGATGCCAAAGATAGGGAGCCTGAATATGATTTTTAATATGAATTAACACACTTTCTTATGTAATTTTGTCAATTATATAACCTATTTAAAATATCTTCTTCAAATGTACCCAAAAGTTTTCTTAAAATTGAATAAGATCAAATATTTGGATCTAATAATCATAATTAATCATTTTTAAATTTAAATTATGTGGTAATCAAGCATGCAAAAATATAGTAAGAAGAAAAGACAACAGTGGGAAAAAAGTTATTAAATATCTTTATTTAAAAGAAGTGGAAAGTATGGTATATAAAGTTTTTTATTCATATAAGTTGTTAAATGTCTTGATTTAAAAGAAGTTGCAAGTATGGTATATAAGTTTAGCATAACACACCACCAAATGAGCGCATTCGACCCGTTGGCAATGCAATTTTAAATACACAACACATAAGCTCCCAACAAGCTTTTTATTTATGTCTATCATTGACACTTTCAACCTCATCAAGGCAATTCCAATACATTAACACAAATCCTCCCGAGAAAAGAACATTACTCTTAAAACATTGAGAACAACTCCAAGTACTACATCCAGAGAGCACAAACATCCTTTTTGATGGCATTATCAACAAATATTTAAAACGTGCAACCACTCTTCAAGGCATTTGCTTGGCAACTTTTGGAAGTGAATACAAAGTCTCAGTGGGAAAATCCCAAAATTATTCGATTTAACAATTATAGCGAAACCATGATCCACAAAACTACTACAAAGAACTATGTACTTTGTTCCTTCCATCACGATGTAGAGCCCTCACTTAATGAAGAAACTCACTGGGAAAGATGCATTCAACATTGATGGGACAACTATTTACGCAGCTCTTTGCTTGCCACTAATGGCATCTCACTATACAAGCCTATCTACAAAAACATTGCAAAGCCTATCACATTGGTGGGACAACTATTTGCGCAATTCTTTGCTTGCCGACTAATGGCATCTCACTATACAAGCCTATCTAAAGAAACATTGCAAGACCTGTCACAACTATATAGGGACATTCAACTAGTTTTTTATGAGGTTTCTCTAATAGGCCATAGCACATTAGTTGCCACTGACATTAACCATTTGGAGGAATTGATGTTATCTTATGTGGAGATCTATGCCAAGCAAGCCCAACAAAAGATTCATGGATTTTTATGGAACAATCAACAAACACATCAATGATGACATCTTATTGGAAAGACAATGTTTTGCTCTATGAGCTGAACATACCAATGCATCAAACAAGTACTCAATACCTACAAGTACTAAACAAAATTAGGATAGGAGAACATAATTTGGAGGACATATGAGATATAAACACACAATACCTAAGAAAACCATTGCAAAAACAAAATATACCTCACCTCTTCTACACTAATGTTGCAAAGGACATCCACAACAAACAAGTATTTGAATTACTAAACAACAAACCACATATTCTGCAAGCAATAGACAAGAAACGAGCATGAAACACAAAATGTGCAGCAAGAAAATTGCAATACCAATTGATCCAAAGAACACAACAAGATTGCACACATCACTACATTTGAAACCTGGAATGATTATTGAAATTTGCTCTGGAAATTCAGATAATTTTGATGGATTGGTCAATGGTACGGATGGAATATTCAAAGACTCCAACACAACAAGTGAACCTAAAATTGTGTGGGTTTTGTTTAACAACAGCAACACTGGTAAACATGCTCGCTCCAATAACTCTTCCCTTTACAATAACAATATCCCATTCACCTAGAGTCTAATATATCCAATCACACGAGAATTCCAAATAGGAAAAAACTACTTGAACACCATTTCTCAAACACGATACCCTATACAACTTGCTATTGCTAGGACAATCCACCGTTCTCAAGGATTGACCATGGATTCCCTTGCATTTGACCCTTCTTCCATCAAAACACATGGTCTAGTGTACACATCCCTCTCACGTATACACAACCCAAACAACCTTTTCCTTTTAAATCAAATAGAGGCAAAACACATCAAAGTAGATAACAATGTTCTCAAAGAAATTCAACGCTTACAAAATGAACGCCAATGGGTTCCACAACAAACAAACTTCTCAGACCAAAAAACACTACAATCACTCAACACAAGGGACCTAAACTCACATTTACAAGATATACTTCATGACAAAAGTCTATTAAGTGCCACAATACTTTGTTTCCAAGAATTACATAATAGATACAACATCCTCTCCTTACCTAGCCTCACATGTCTGCAAAAAAAAAAAGGTGTAGGAATTGCTACATCTTACAAACAAGAAATGCAATTACAAAATGGAATATACATACAAAACAAAGGTTGCAAATGCTTGCTAACAGAAGGGTTGGTGCTCATCTGCTTGTTCTATTCATTTCATTTTCCTTCTTTTTAATTTTGAGTCGTGTACACTATTGACTAATGTTTTTGTATGTTGGTTGCTACAAAGATAATCAAACAATTTTTTGGTAAAGCTCTAATGGAGATCAATGATGATGCAATGTTTGTGGTAAACGGTATGCTCCGAGGGAAGGGTACTTTATGAGTGCACTAAGTGTTGTGAATCCAACTACAAAATTATTTCCTGTAAGATTAATCCATGGATGCAATTTGAGAAGCTAACAATGTGCTCATACAAAAGATGAATGCTATTTTGAGGTGCTATTAGTAGTCACTCCTCTATATAATTACGATGTCTGAATTATTGCTATTAGCTGCAAAATTCTCGCTCCTCTGTATAATTATTAGCTTAAAAATTGTCACTCCCCCCTTGCTATTAACTGGGAAATTGTCGCTCCTCCGTATAATTTCCAACTAATTGTCGCTCCTCTGTATAATTACGGGAGTTGAGGAGACTCCTCTCAATGTTTTTTTTTTCCCAAAGAAAGGAACCTTCTATTTATTTTTTGAAAGATTTCATACAAGACAACAGCCCCGAAGGTGCTGAGTATGAAAAAAATCGGAAAAGGCTGAAAGAAAAAACGGCTTGTTGCTCCAGAGAAGCCCAGCTCACTACATAGGGGATCTCGGGAACTGGGGCTAATAGCCAAGTGGGGGGACTATACAGCTAGCAAATCCCTCGCAAAGTGAAAATGTAGAAAACATCTACAAGCCAAGCCTTGTAGAAATAAGCACGCCTCTCAATAGTCACCCTGGAGCCTAGAGTACCATCTCCCAAATGGACTGTAGAGTGTAAATGATATCCTGCCAGATGGCAACCAGGGTAGTCGAGGGTGGAACCAGGGTGCTCTCCTATCACGAGATTGTAGCAAGCCACCTAAATGTTCCAAGCCGTGATGCTGGCTACCACCTCCCAAACACTATCTTCCCTAGGGGAGGGAGGAGATAGGGCGTTAGGGGGGGTTGCCTTGTGGAGTGCAATCCTCTGAATGCTCTGACCCTATATCCAGTAGGTTGGGGAGATCTCATCAATCTAGAACACATGTCCTCCCTCTGTCAACCAAGCCACCATCCCCTAGGTGTAGTCTCTATGAAGGCTTTGCATGCGTGTCATGATCCTGAGGGCTCTCATCCAGATCCTCGCTGCACTACGATAACTCCATAGGCAATGTGGGATAGTCTCCATGACACCATCTGAGTAGCAATGGCGCTACCCCTCCACTCGCATCTGCTCCAACCATGGGCCCGATGGGCAAGCCTCCGTGGGTTGCCAGCTAGAAGAAGTAAGAAATCTTCCTCGATCGCAAGCTGGACCACAACTGCGTCCAAAACTTGGAGCGAACATCTCGGAGCTCGTTGGGTCTCCCAATGTCTCTCCCTCGAGGGGGTCCATCTTGACGAGTCCATCTGAAGCCTCCTGCCAATCCGTGTGGTGTAGGAAAAGAAAGGCATCTCATCTATCGTTTCAACAAGGCCGCCCTTGGAGGGTCAGAACCACTCCCCGGGGTCCCACTAGACCTCCCTCAGGGGTCTACCCTCCCATAGCCAGAGGCGCCATCTAGAGGCATCCTGCTCTGAGATACTGGGGGGATCAATGTGCCACTCCTTCCCCAAGCGTCCTACCACTCTGTTCGTCTACCATCGTATCCCATCAAGACTCCCATCCATCTCAGGATCATTCCCAATGAGGGGTTGTAGTAGGCCTCCAGGTCCTACACGAAAAAAGTCGAGGTCCCCGAGCTATCACGCTGCATCAAAATCCTCAAGGGAGCACCAGTACGAGAAAATTGCCACTCTCCAAATGTGAAGTCCTTCCCACCAAGACTTGGGAATGGCTAAGTTGATCTCACCTATCCGCTGCCTTGCCCCTCTTAGATGCGCTAGGGCGTCCAAGGCTTGTCTCTGCCTCCATAGGTAGTCTGCTCTAGTGACCAAAAGACCTTGCTGTTCCACTGTCCCACTATGCCCAACCAATGTGAGTCCGCTGCCCAAGTATACGTCCCTCCTGATCTCTGACCTCTAGCTGCCACATAAGGGACTGATGCTTGAACTCCTCTCTGCATCTAGGTGGAGCACGGATGAGACCCCCTGCTAGTCTCTTCCAAACCCTGTGAAGACTCCTCATCAGGGGGGAGCAATTCTCGTAAGGAGGGCCTCTCAGAAGATCCATCTATGTGAAGACTGCCACTGTCCTCCAGTGCGTGGGGTGTTCCTCAGAAGCCCTCTCTGTAAGAGGAGCTTCCAAGGCTCAGCACCTGGGGTGAGGCCACGAACCACCAGCTTGCCCAGAAGGGCCCTGCTCTGCATCTCCAAATCAATGATACCCAAGCCTCCCAGTGCCTGCGGCATGATCACCGTCTGCCAAGCTACTCGGTCTCTAGTGTTCCTCGTGCCGTCTGAACTGACCCAAAGGAAGTTCCGTACCAACCGTCGGAGCTGCCCAATGCATCCTCTATGAAAGCACCAATAGGAGGCAATATACCAGGTAACAGCAAGAAGGACCTGGTTTGCCACTAAGGCACGACCTGCGAGGGAGAGTTTGGCTGAGCTCCAGTAGAGAAGCTTGTGCCGAACACTCTCAAGGACCGGGGCAATTTGCTGCTCTGCTGTAATGTCAATACCCACCTGGCATCCTAGGTATCTCGCTGTCTGGCCCCGTGGTATCCATTTGAATCCAAAGCCACTCCCCCACTCATGGATGTCTTGTGTCTCCTCAAAACCCATGAGGAAGCCTATGGATTTTATCCAGTTGATCCGTGCCCCCGAGGCCTCACAATAGATAGCCAAGGCGCCTCTGACTCTCTCTAGACTCACTGTGGTGCCCTCAACATACAAGGCCATGTCATCTGCAAACTCCGAGTCAAGGAGCTCCTCCTCTTGCCTGATTGGGAGCCTCAACCCTGTGAGACCCGCCACCTATGATCTCAAAAAGTAGCCTAGAGCCTTCGCTACAAACAGGAAGAGGAAGGGAGCTAGTGGGCAGCCCTGGCGAACCGAGCGAGAGAGAGGGAAGGCCTTGCCTATGTGTCCTCTAATAATCATCTAACTAGAGCTCCCTACGTATACCGCTGAAACTCCTCTGACCCATCTGTCTGAGAAACCCAATCTCCTCGTAGTGCCCTCCAGAAAAGACCACTCCACCCTGTTGTAGGCCTTCGTAAAGTCCAAGAGAAGGATGGCCAATGACTGTGACTCCTCCCTGGACCAATCCACTGCCTCCCAGAACGTGAAGATGTTATCCAAGATGCTGCGCTCCTGGACAAAACCCAATCTGTGTGTCATGGATGATGTCGGTAAGATGAGGCCGTAACTGCAAACTCAAGACCTTGGCGAGGATCTTGTATGCAGTATCAAGAAAAGTGATCAGCCTCCACTATCGAATATCTGACCTATCGGCCCTTTTCAGGATCTCAAACAGATCCACCCCCTACACAAGGATTGAGGAAGGCCTATGTCGAAAATCTCCTGGCAAGCTAAACGGAACGGGGTAGAAATAATCTCCTAGAAGTTTAGGAAGAAGGCTGGAGTCAAGCCATCCTCCCCCGGGCACTTCTCGGTCAAGAGAACCTTGAGGGCTTCCTAGAGCTCCTCATCTGTGAAGGGCTCCTCAAGTCTGCTGCATAAGTCCCACGAGACTACTGTCGGAACATGATCCCAAACTAGCTCTCGGGCCACAAGACCTGCTAGAGTCATCCTCTTTGTCTAAAAGAGCTGGCTATCAAATTCTGTGGTCATGTCAAGAATCTCCTCCGGGTCAAATGTGCATGATGCCTTGCGAGTCCTGAAGACACTGTAGCTGTGTGCCGGTCGATCGGGGCCCAGTGGTCTGAAAGAATTGCCCCCTACTATACCCATCAAGAGGAATGGTAGAACTTAGCCCGCCGCAGCTCTATGTCCTGAAGCTCAAGACGAGCGCTCTCCAATTTGTCACTAAGCCACTAAGAGACTGAGTCTTGCTCCCTGAGCCTCTCGATGGAGGCAAGGTCTCTCCTCAAAGCCCACTCTTGCTCCTAAAGGGTCCTCCTCCACCTAAGGATGTGAGCCTACAACTCCACACTGCTCCTTTGAATTGCATCGACCACCCACGCAGCCCAAGAGGTCCTCTGGAATACGGACCCCCTTTTGGGGGAGACCTCGATGGGCTGATCCAAGTGAAGTACCACTGAAGAGTGGTCAGACATTGTGGTACCTGCCAGAATCTCGATAGAACTACCTTTGTGTAATGCCCAATCCCCAACATAAAAGCGGTCTAATCTCTCGAGCAATCCATCGTGTCTCCTCTATCCAAAGGAGAAGAGAAGGCTGCCAGGAGTCCTACTGAACTCTGGCTCTCTCCATGGGTCTCTACCACTGATCATGAAGATGAACTTCTCCCAGGTGCTATGCTCTACTGCTGGCATCTTTGAGAATGAGGCACCGCCCTGCTTGTCCTCCCCAAACTCCAAGTTGTTGAAGTCCCCTCCAACAATCCAGGGATCAACATCCGGAAGACACTCTGACAGCCTCCTCTGAAAAGTCGGGCGGTGTTGTCTACACGAAGGGGCATACACATTCAGGAATCCAATCGTGGACTCTCTTGTTTGAACTCCCATCCAAACTGCCCGTCCTGGAATGAGCTCACCATGATCGTAGACCTCTGGAGCCAAAGTTTGTGAGACTGAGATGCAAACCCCTCCGCTCCATCCTACTGCAGGACACCACTCCTCTGGACCTCTCCCTAGGAGAAGGTGATGGCATCATCTGATGTCTACTGCTGAAAACATGTGCTCCTGAATCATAAGGATGTCCATTGCCCACCCTACCACTGCCCTCTACAACTCCTACCGGAGCAACAAGTACTGCAGCTGACTATGAACACAGTCGTGGAGCTTGTGTATGTTCCAACTCACTATGGTCCAGCTCATGAGGATGAGGGAGTCGGGAACAAGGCTCTCCTGTGAGTGGGTGCCTGTCCTAGAAAGACTGCCTTATATGATTTTGCCGGGGGTTTGGAGGGTGAGTAGTCAGTGTCTATGCGGCATCGTACTAGGGTGGACATCGGCTCAATACCGATCTTCTGTGCCCACTTCATCATGAAGGAGGCTTTCACCTCGAGCAACTCGGTGCACATCTGGAGGGGCCATAAGTGTGCCTACTCCACCTTTGCCTACATCGGCAATTTGATAACTCCTGTCGCTAAACCACACCGGCTCCTCACACGTGAAGCTCAACTGACAGTTCACCTCCATACCATGGGCGTACCAAAGATCTAGTCCCTGTGGTCCCATCCACTCGTCCATCATGAGCATAATCTGATCACCCAAAATAGCATCAAACACCTCCGGGGACCACTTCTCCAACCCTGTGGAGGCAAACAGAAATCTCTAAATGGGGTGTTTCTGAGATCCCACTGCACTGATCAAACCCCCCTTTTGGGGCTAGAGGACCATGAGTGTGACCTCCAATGGCAAAGGGTATGTGTCCGGAATCTCTAGATAGTTCTAGGGTCCTAACCTCCAAAAGTCCCACAGTAAGGGACGCCCAAGCTAGAAGTTGGGAGCTGCTAGCCGGGAAGATGAGCCTCGTCCCTCAAGATCCCTCTCTGAGCGGACTTGCTGCTACGATGAGGAAGCAGAAGAGGGCGTTATCATTCCCTTGCCAGATGGTAGGGGTGTTGAAGCGGAAGAGGCTGCTATTGAAGCAAAGAGGGGGGCGGCGGGAGAGTGAGGTAGGGATGCAGGGGACAGGGGGCGAGAGGTGGGTAGTGAGGGTGACCATAGAAGGGTGGGCTGAGGGGGGGGGAGGGTGCGGGAGGAACACTGGAGAGGGAGGGGGAAGTGAAGAGGAGGAGGGGGAGGGAGGGGAGGGGGAGGAGGAGGAGGGAAAAGGGCGACCACAGGCCCCCCTGTTGATCAAGCTCGCTGGGGCTCTATATGGGCTCCTTCACGGCCCTTGTCGAGCTAGCGTTTGCGGCTTCCGGGAGCTCTTGGGGCTCTCTGTTGCTACAAGGGTGGGTCCAGAGGTTGAACTTCCGAAGCTAGAGGATCGACTAGATGGGCAGTGGCCTCTGCTGTTGGGGGAGGTGACTCCTACTATTCCTCTTTCGAGACCTCTCGGCCAACCCTGTCCCTCTCCCTGCGGTTGGCCCTCTGTATGTGACGTTTGCGCACCTGCTTGCTTGGTTTCTTTTTCTTTTTAACCTGTGTCCAATTCCCTTCTGAGGGGGTAACCCATGGGGTCTGGGACTCCTGCTACTCCTGCCTGAGAGGGCGCTAAACTCGGCCCTGCTGACTCTGCCTACTCTGTGGAGGAGGGGGGGAGGCACACAAGGGTGGCCACAAGGGCAAATCTCTAGCGAGGTGACCCATCTGTCTGCAATGAAGACACTAGCCTGGAAGCCCAGAGATCTCCACCCTTTGGCGAAGTGTGCCCCCTTCCAAGGTCTTGAGAAGGATCATCTTTGGGAGGGACTCCGAGCTCTCCACCACTTGTTTGATCTTGGGGACTCCATCATTTGCTAGGACGGAGGCGGCTGTCTCTAGCAGGGACTTGAGCACTGTGCCAAATGCCCGGCCAATGGAAGGGAGGATGGCTCAATACTTCTTGGTGAGCCTTAGGAAGCAAAGTGTAATTGAAAACCGTGGAACATGGTGTGTCATATCCATGCCCTCCACGGTGAACCCATGATACCAAGGAAAGAGGTAGACAAGGTGCGGGCCAAGGAGAATGGGGCTATGCTCCACAAGTGTCGAGGTGAGCTCAACTGGATGAGGAAAAAACCTCGTCCATAGATGGTGACCTCCTAGATGTGGTCGCCCTCTAATGTCAAGCTCGCCTGGATCCACTCTCGCACCTGTCTCCGTGTATGCATGAGGTCCACAATTCTGCCCACAAGCGCCTTGTCCTAGAGGGACTGGACTGTCTGCTGTACCTGTTGCTTGTCAGCTGGGGAAAGAACCTTAACGGCTGTGGGAGTCGAGGGTGTTGCCATAGAGCCCCTCTGGCCAGACCGAAGGTCACCACCAAGATTTTCTTTCACCATAGCAAACACGAGTGCTCCCGATGCAGGGGGGCAAATGAAAAAGGGGATGAAGCGGAGAGGCGAAGGAGAGAGAAGGAGAGGGCAAGGGAGCAAGGAGGGAGCAAGGGGAGGAGAAGGAGGAAGGAATGAAGAAAAGGAAGGAGGCGGGAGAGGTGGGAGAGGAGGAGAAAAAGATGGGAGGAGGCGAAATGGTAGGAGGGGGGGCAGGAGGGCAAGAAGAGGTGCGAGGCAGAAAGGAGGGGAGGTGAGGAGGCGGGAGGAGGGAGGGAGGAGGGAGGCGGAGCAAGGAAGGCAGTGGGAAGGGGGGCAGAGGTGAAGTAGGGGGGGGGAGAGAGCAGGGTGGGGGGGGCGGAGGTGGAGTGGGGTAGATGGCGGAGGTGGAGAGGGAGGAGTAGGGGAGGCAGGGCGGGCAGAGCGGGGGGTAGAGGTGGGCAGAGGTTGAGAGGGGGAGGCATAGCGAGGCGGGCGGAGCGGAGGTGGAGCGGAGGTGGAGCGAGGGGAGGCAGAGTGGGCGGAGGGTAGGGGCAAAGGCGGAGGTGGAGCGGGGGAGGTAGAGTGGGGGGCAGAGGTGGAGCGGGGGAGACATGGCAGAGCAAAGAGGGAGGAGGGGCAAGGTGGAGTGAGGGCGAGGGTGAGGCGAGGCGAGGAGGGTAGGGCGAGCAGCAGGGGAGCGCACAAGCCACTTGGTGGAGATCTTCTATGACCCTACGACTCCTCTCAATGTTACGCAAGGACTGCAACAATTGAATCTGTGGTGTGCATGTGTTCTGTTGCACAAGGTGTCTACCTAGAATCTAGTGTGGACCTCAATGATCAATTGTCATGCATGTATGGAGTTTGCACCTCACTGATCGACTGTGTTGTGTTCATCGACGATTGACATGCATGTGTAGAGGCTGGAATTGACTGATTGATCGTGATGTATATGTAGAGGCTGAATCGCAAGCTTGTTCAATGCCTTCTTTGGGTGACAAACGTGAGTGAAAGGTTTCGCCGCCATCAACGTTTAGCAGTCCACTCGTTATTTCCTGTGGTGGCAGACCCCCTATACAATCAGAACTGTTGACGAACTCGGTGATCAACAAAGATGCAAAATGTTCTCTACGAAAGGCGTTTCAAGCAGTGGCTCGTGAAATATACGTAGAAGGTAAAATTAAGCTTTATGGATAAAAACCGGTTCTGCAAGATACATACTAAGGCTTGTCAACATTTTGCAGGTCCTTTCTATAGGAACAGCAGACTTTGTACATACTATTGTACCTACAGTATGTGCAGAGAGTTCATCGTATGCTTTGACAACAACATTTAGTTCAGTAGTGTTTTCATTTCGTATTTGCTTTGTGACAACAAGAAATTCAATTGTGAGAACATTTATCGAGTGATCTAAGATATGAGAGCAGCTAAAAGTTTCATATGCGGGTAGCAGTCTTTGAATTCGTTTGTGGGAACGACAATTGATCGTAATCTATAGCTATGGATAATTTATGAGAATTTGACATACATTCATTTTGTTGGGGAAGGGCAAGAAGCGAGTTTTTTGAGCAAGTTTAGGAGCGAGTTCTTTTTGGCAACTAGCATGTTTTGTTCCACCTATTCCACTCAGGACATCTCTCTCTTTGGGGCATCTCTCTCTCTCTCTCCCTCTCTCTCCCTCCCTCTCCCTCCCTCCCTCCCTCTCTCTCTCTCTCTCTCTCTCTCTCTCTCTCTCTCTCTCTCTCTCTCATATTGATTCTCATCAAGTCTACATGGTGTGTAGTTTGTAAACACAAAAGGCCTTCATTCCATTTTTATAGCTTCTCAATTACATCTCTCTCTCTCTCTCTCTCTCTCTCTCTCATTTCTATCTTCGTTCTATGTGTAGACCCTCTATCTCTGTCTATGTCTTTTTGTCCCACCAATTTGGGCAAAAACTTTTAGCCCCAAAGGGCTTCTTGAGGAGAGCTGGCATGTACAAAATCACCCTAGAGATGAAATTTCATGAAACTAACAAGAGGAATGAGCTCATTTGATGTATTCTGATCGTTTTGATACCAAACATGACTATATTTGGATATTTCTAGCAAAAGTTATGAATTTTTTAAAGCCAAAATTGGCATCCAGAGGAGGGCACTAGCGTCCTCCTCTGGATGCCAATTTGGGCTTAAAATTTTTACTTTAAATCTCTCTCTCTCTCTCTCTCTCTCTCCTTGATGATTTATCTTTTTTTTCCACCATTTTTGGCAAACTTTTTAGCCCAATAGGGCTTCAAGAAAAGAGATGTAATTTCATGAAACTAACAAGAGAAATGAGCTCATTTGATGTGTTCCAATTGTTTTGATACCAAACATGACTAAGTTTGAACATTTCTAGCAAAAGTTGTGAGACTTTTGTTAGGCCAAACTAGTGGGCGGAGAGAGAGAGAGAGAGAGAGAGAGAGAGAGAGAGAGAGATCAAAGAAAATTTTTAAAGCCCAAATTAGCATCGGCGGGCTTTAAAAGAATTTCACAATTTCTGCTAAAAATGTCCAAATATAGTCATGTTTGGTATCAAAACAATCGAAATACATCAAATGAGCTCATTTCTCTTATTAATTTCATAAAATTCCATCTCTAGTGTAATTCTGTGCATGCTAGCTCTCCTTTGGAAGCCTTTTTGAGCTAAAGAATTTGCCCAAACTAGTGGAAAAAAAAGATAAATTATCCCGACCACAAAGGAAAGAGAGAGAGAGAGAGAGAGAGAGATGTTATAAGTAGAATAGGTGGAACAAAACACATTGGTTGCCAAAAAAAGCTCGCTCAAAAAACTCGCTCTTCACACACACTCCATTTTATTGGAAGGAAATGTGCTCTCCGTGAATGATTTGTTCGTTCTGTCAATGTGCCACTTTTATTGGTTTCTTTTTTAATAGTTTCATTGTATAACGTTGAAGAAAGCGCCGCTCTTTTCAATGCTCTAACGTTGAATGTATAGCTCTAACGTTGAATGTACAGCTTAAGGGGAAAAGAAAGAGAACTTATTTGTTTGTTTGTTTGTTTGATCACATGCGTACACATTCCAATTAGATTACAATGCTGATACAATGAGAATGAGGATTTGCTGCACTTGCTTTAGGCTTCAATTCTTTTTAGTGGTAAATTCCACAAAGCAAATGAATGTACTCGTAAAAAGAGAAGGCCTCATTAAAATATATGCATGCCTCAATCACTTTAAATAGAACTAGACACTCATGAACCTTTATCCATACTAGTTCTCAACCAATGCTCTTGACACTACATTCATATTGCAATGAATTTTTACAGCAAGCAAGGCATCCTCTTTGAAGAAAACTCCTTCCAATGAGTTGATCTAATCAACTAATCCAAACGAGGGAAGTTCAGGTCATGGAGTACATGCTCCCATAGAGTGGCAATGCATTACCTTTGGTGCGCATTAGCCAAATCATTGATGCAATCACCCATAAGTTTGCATTTGAGGGAAAGTTGCTTGTAAAGTATGGCACCTTCAAAGCAAAGAACGCAAAGCACTAGACACACATTTGTGCTGATTTCACCGATGAGTACAATTGCGAGACTATCACCTTAATTGTTCCACACGCTTTCATTCAACAGCACAAAGATGTGCTAGTTCCCGACTCTTTCTATAGGATCGAAGGTTCAATCAGGGCGTAGTCCCACGCAAAAGAGGTGCAAGTGAAGGGGGGAGTTGTTTCTTCTCATTGTATGTTGGCGCAATGACCCTTATTGTGAAGGGGGAGGAGTTCGAAGGTGATGTGCACTTTGTCTCAGAGACATCAATATGTGAGTTCGTGCTGCTCGCGCCTTGGACTTTGAGCATGAAATAAGGGACAATTTCAAATGTGATGGGAACCATAAGCATCGTTGTGATTAAGGTCGATGGTGATGGTGGCTTGGTCGATCAAGTGATTGTTGCGGACGGCCCTCGTGATCAAGAATGCGCAGCTGTAATCCTCTTTCTTCTTGTCATGCTCAAAGTAGCAAGCAAGATGTGCAGTTCCGAAGGCCTTTATTTCCCTGTAGCTTGCATGTGTCGGTGAACGCAAGAGTGTGCTCACTCGCCTGGTCCAAGAATACAACAAAGATGGGATTCTCATGTACACCCTAAAAAATGTCTCTTACATGACAGCGAAGAATACGCTTAGCTTCTATGATTTCACTATCCTCGTAGAGATACCTGATGGCAACAGCAAGGACGAGCTCCCATAAGTATTCATGACTCAAGTGTCAAAATTAGGCTACGGCCAAAGAGTAAGCTCTATCAGATTTGCATTATTCAATATTGCAACACTCTCACCTAGCTAATTCTTTTAATTTGTTGGTCACAGGGGTGTTGCACTTCACGTAGCTGAATGCACAGCTTATGGACTTTCAGTGTGGCAATTGTGGCAGAACACGTGTTAGCTGTGATCCTGGATACCCATACTACTACACATGTACGTCCATGCAATTCATTGGCAAAGTTCCTTCATTAAAAGGTCACATTTATGGTCGTGAAGGCACAGACGTTGCAGTCACAATTGATGGAGCACACGTAGACACTTTGTTAGGCCTCGAGACACCCTTCCTTGAGTTGTATGCTAAGAGTGTTTTGGATGTACGCTCCATGCTTCATGACATCAAACCGAGTGGTAGTTTCACCATCAACAGTTCAGGCCACTTGGTCGCGTTCGAGCCGAACACGTGATTTGGGGCTATGCGAGGGCTATGCCTTTCTTGGATGTGTCAATTTTATGAGCAAAAACCTATGAGCAGGTTTATCCGAGTGTGTTTTTCAAGAGACTTAAAAAAATGTATTTCTTTAGGAAACATGGTTTTTACCCTTTTATTTTCACTAGAACTAGATCCCTTTATCATAAAAGTATACAGACTAGTCACTCATTCATTTTTATACAACAAAATTTTCTTATTTAGAGACGTCCCTTTGTACCCCTGTTATTACCTTAAAAAAGTGTTGATTCCTTTAAGAAACATCCCTCATAATCACTCTCAATGTAATAATACTATGCATATATAATTACTTATTAACACATTTAGATCATATGGCAATATATTTTTAGTGTTTTTATAGCATATATAACAAGATATTTATGGACATGTTTCTAAAGAAGTTTAAATTACTAAAAATAAGTATTAACTTGGGCTTATATATCACTCTCATAAAATACATGTAATATTTAATACTATATATGCAATATTTTCCAAAATATAACTCCACAGATGTGCTCAAATGGGCTGTTCCGATCAATTTGAGTGGTTGAATGACTATATTTGGACATTGGATATGAAAGTTATGTCACTTTTAAAAGTGCTATCCAAGGTAGTTTCGCCAGCGAAACTACCTTGGGAGACCTGCTTCAAAGGGGTTTCGCTGGCGAAACTACTTGGATGGCTTGCTTCAATGAGTTTTCTTTGAAGAAACCCTTTCATGAAGATAGGTTGAGAGAGGGTTTTTAATGTCACCCCCTATTAAGTAAAAGTTGTAAGAAGGATCATAGGGGAATTTTCACAGAGAAGTCTACTTTACATGTGGGTTTCTTCAAAAGCCATCCCATTATGCTCTCACCATTCCTAAAGATTCACCTAAAGATTTTTGTATAAAATAGGCATTGCTATAATACCTGGCATATTTCTAAGTGAAACTATGTTTTCTTCTGATCGATTTTTGCCATATTTATGCATAGTTGGAAGCTTTTTTTTTCCTTCGCTCGAATGCTCGGAAGATTTCGCTCAGAAAATGCTCGTCCCCTGCCTTTCTTTATTTCTGTGTTCACCATAACATGATGCTTCTTGTAGTTGTTTGCAATGAAGACAACTCCAGTTTTACTTCTCACTTTGACTTATACAATTTTTTTGCCTATTGTTTGCACAATGCACAACAATCATGAAATGGAGGCGTATGATGTGGATAAACACACTGTGTTTGAAAATGCACACCCTAACAACACTAACATCATCCTCTGCTTGGTTGACCTTTTCCCCTCTTACACATATGAAATGTTCATGCAAATGCTCTTCCATTCTATTTTCTCCACCTTAGCGAATAATACATCTCCTTGGAGAGAATTGCTTGCTGGCTCATTACAATTGCATCCACATTCGTCCGAGTTCAAGGAGCACATGGCTCAAATCCTAGCAAAAGCTTCCAACTCTTATGCACTAATTCACGATTGTCTTCTTCGCATAGGCTTGATGCTGTAATGTTCATTCCAAGTTCTCTACAAAGACACGTCAGGCACATGAGTTGTGGTTGACCCAATTAGTGACACAAAGGATGAAAAAACACTACTAATTGATAGTCTTTTGAGCCCTACAATGATAACACCTCTGCACAAGCGTTCACGCATTGTACATTCAATGGGCCGCAATGCAAGAGGACACTTTGCTATCTTTAGTGCAAACTATGCCACAAGCAATAGCAAAAGAGATCGCAACTTGCTACCTTAGCATGCTGCCAGGCTGCAAGCACTCAATCCAAGCTATTATTATGAGAATCTACAAGCAAAGAAAAGGTTTAGCACTTGCAAAGCCATTGCACGCAACATCCTTCTCGCCCCTGATGCAATTGAGCCACAGGAGTGC
The DNA here is from genome assembly GCF_047967505.1 of Dipteris shenzhenensis. Classification (NCBI taxonomy): domain Eukaryota; kingdom Viridiplantae; phylum Streptophyta; class Polypodiopsida; order Gleicheniales; family Dipteridaceae; genus Dipteris; species Dipteris shenzhenensis. Next base: position 19,609,379 of record NC_141627.1, read on the forward strand.
AACCACATGAAGTAAACCTGTGCTAAGGTATTTGAAGAGCATCCAGGACACACCTTCTTGCACTTGTGTTTGTTGTCAACATTGGACTTTAGGAGAAAAATGGGTCGTGTCTCAATAGTGTCAACTACGTTCATGATCCAACCCGAGCTTGCTACAACAATCATGCCGCACCGTAGCACATTATGCAACCTATGCCATGCCCAGATGAGAAAAGGGAAAGAACTTAAGTTTGCTTCAAAAGTCACTGCCCGCTTATCAACATTTCACTGGCATGCTAAACACTTTGGAGACGCGCCTAATCGCCGATAAGAATACCTTTCACACAAATTTGTGAATTAACGTACAAAGGACAATATGGCCTTCACGACGCAATTGTGAATGTATTTGCAGATGTTGATAGAGCACAACAAGTGCTGCCCTGCTTCTTGAGTGACAGCTCAACAGTCATGGTTGCATTGAAGCGAAAGCTTGAATTCGTGCACAATTACATGAGTGGGCTTGTGAGACCCACTTTGACCTTGAAAGCACTGAATGAGCTATTGCCCACACTGCTATACAAGCAGAACAACATCTCCATTAACCCCTTGTGGGTTGAGCATATTAGGGCTACACAAGGGCAGAGAAATGAGAAGCAACCGACAAAAGACTTTCTAGAAGAAATGGAAGAAGAGATTCCAACAGATACTCTTGTGCATGGCATCTACACAATGCAACAAGTTTTTGACTTCGAAGACAAAACAATCAATATTGCACCATTTGAAGGGTTTAGTCCCCTTAGGATTTTCAAAGACAAACATTGCGAAGAGCTTGGATTCCTGCAACTATTTTATGGACACACGAGGCAATACAACGTACCTGACTGCACGTCGTACAAGAGCATTGCATGCTGGGAGCTCATAACAATGATAGGAGATTTGCGCTATGCATAGAGTATGCATAGAAAACTTGTTTTTCAAAAGAATGAAAGTGCTCGTCGCAGAAGTGCTATCATCATCTTGGGTTCGGATGCGCAAAGCCCAACTGCATGGTAGGCATATATAGGTGAAGGATGCAACTGTGGATACTAATATTGAGAGACTTCTTCAATCACACATTGGCTTCCGCGACTTTGAATGCCTACGGACTTTGATAGACTACAAGCATAAGGTGAAGGAAAACCTCTTCGCAATGCTAAGATAGTTAGGCCCGCCAACCTTCTGACTTTCTCAACTGCAGGGAAAACATGGCAACCACTAGTGTCTTGCTTGCATAAGATAAATCCACTGTTAGATCACAACAAAACAATCCCTAAAACTAGCAAACTACGTGACCTACTACATGGTGACCCAGTCACAACTGTAAGGTACTACGTCCATAAGTTTCAAGCTATGAAGCACCTTCTCAAGCAAGACACAAGCATCCTAGGTAGAGTACTCGATTTCTTCTTTATCGCATAGTTTCAAAATAAGGGAAGCCAACATGGTCACGGCCTTCTATGGGTAGAAGATTCACCCATTTACGACAACACACATACACATGAGATCGAAGCTTTTGTTGGCAAACACACTACCACCAATATTCTAAAGCTCCCTAATGACTTATGAGACATGCAAAAACACAAGCACAAGAGAACGTGCACGAAAAGAGGAACAACACATCGATTCAATTTCTTGCGCCCTCCCATGAGATCAACAAAGATTTTGAACCCGCTACAAGAAACACCAACCTTGAAGCTACATAAAACAAATCGCAAAAGAATTGACTCTTATTTGCAAGAAAGGCCCATCAAAACACTTGATTTCGATGAAATATTGTGTGCTCTCTTATTGTTAGAGGAAGAGTACATCAAAGCGCCGCAATCGAGCATTACACAACCAACAATATTCTTGCAATGCCACCTGAGAGACATTCACAAACAATTTCAACGTTGACATCTCCCGCCTATGGGGAGCAAACACAGACATAGAGTTTGTTATGAACCCCCATGCGGCATCATCATACTGCACTTTGTACATGATAAAAGTTGATCACGCTACAACTGCTGCGATGAAGGAAGCTATGTCTCAATGTTTGGAGGGAAATATTCCAGTGAGCGAGCATGTACAAAAAATTAGCAACGCGATCTTGAACACCCAACACATCAGCTCCCAAAAAGTGATGTACCTATCGCTGTCCTTGCCATTAACAAGTATGAGGGAGTTTGTTATGAACCCCCATGCGGCAGCATCGTACTACATTTCGTACATGACAAAAGTTGATCACGCTACAATTGCCGTGATGAAGGAAGCTATGTCGCAATATTTGGAGGGAAATGTTCCAGTGAATGAGCATGTACGAAAGATTGGCAACGCGATCTTGAACACCCAACACATCAGCTCCCAACAAGTGATGTACCTATCGCTGTCCTTGCCATTAACAGGTACAACGAGGGAGTTTTGCGACATCAACACAAGCCCCCTAGAGGAACGTAGTCTCCTCCTGAAAAGGCACTGCGTTCTTGAGAAATTGAACCCTGAAAGCACATATATTTTCTCTGTGGACATAATTGGAAAGTACGAAAAAAGACCGCTCGACCGACAACATCTGTGCTTGGCCGAGTACGCTAGCATGTACAACCCAGTCGATCATGGAGCACAGAAACAAAAAAAACCAAAGGTAGTCTGCTTCAATAACTACAACAAAAATAAAGACCCAAAAAATCACTACAGAGAATTGTGTTTGCTATACATGCCATTCATTGGCAATGAACCATGTGCAAACGATGTTTTCCCAACATGGCACAACAACAAATCGATCTAAACTTTAAGAAATTTAACAACGAGATTGAACCACATGATAATGCCATGGATCCAAGACGAGCACAATTGTCTACCAATACTTCCAGCATTCGAGAACCACAAGCAATTGACTACAACCTCGGCATAGAGCTCGAAAACCGCAAACCACGAAGCTGGAATGAAAATCTTGGAAACTTCTTTGTAGTTTTCATGCCTAATAAAAAATACTTCCAAGAGCTCAGAAAATTGAATCCGCAACAAAGAATACTGCACGCATTGATTGACAAGAAAATATACTACAACAACGGTGTCGAATGTTTGCTCATGCACTTCAACAGCCCCACGCATGGACAAATAGTGGTCATCAACATCTACCGATCGCCTAGGTCCAACATTGCTAATCTCCTCGGTTTATAACATCTACTTCGCCAACTAACCGCAGAGTGTACAACATATGTCATCGACGTCTTCAATATTGCAACAACAAACCTAATAAGACTCTTGCAACACTCGAACACATGCATGCAAGAATTCGGAACGCACAACTAATTACGAGTCGAAAATTGGGCAGAGAACAAATTAAGTGTGCTACACAACAATCCAAAGTACCCCATAATCTTAAGAAACATTTGATTCATGCATGGAAGGTCTCATGAATGTAATTCACCTTGTTCAATTGTTGCTTACTGTTTGCTGAGCTTGAGAGCACCGAGATTTTGCACAGGGGACAAACGAGCTCCTGTGAAAGCTGCCTGAGGATCATCGATTAACCGGAGGTGCGCCTTTGATACGGGTTTGCGCTGCGTTTTCTGTGCCAGTTGGTCGAGAATTCGCAGGCCCTCCGAGATGGGCGATCCATAAAATGTCGTCGAAACCTTCTCGGCATCCGTCAAAATTGATTTGGAGACCATCCCGGGGACATCGCTGACGTGCAACGCAGGAAGCCTTTATGTGGGAGAGTCTTCAAGCTAAAGAGAGAATCAACCATTCAAAACAGAACTGTTACGATCTTCCAGTCGGCTACCGCAATCCTCATCCTCCAGTACGTATACCAATCCCCGTATCGTTTGTAGACTCGCATCCTTGAGCCAACACTTTCAACAACAATAGTATGTCGTCGCTGTTCACCTAAGTCGTCGTTCAACAACACAAGCATTGCGTTTGAGGATCAACAAAATGGAGGTGACTCCAGGTATACTTTTGAGTGAGCTTTCCTGAGAGACACAGAATGTTAGTAGCAAAGGAGAAGGTCCCGGCAACAATGCGTGTTGTGGATTCTCTAATACTTCTCATGGTTGCAGATATATCCTAAATCAATCAGTCCTTGGACAGCGATGCCAGCGTGTTGAGCGGCTTGCGTGTTGTTCCTCGTGACACGGCTATACAGGTAATGCCCTTGAAAGTTGAATAAGACTTGTCTTGTTTGATAATAAATGCTGTTGATATGCCAAGGCCATATGCTTGTGTTTCTTTTTTTTTTTCCTGATAAAAGAACGAGAAAATAAGGCGCTAAAAGGAAATGGTGGATGGCTGTCCTGCCACCTCTCAGAATTGGGCGTCAACAGCCAGGGAGGAGTATACAATCATCGATGTGGATCCGTGAAAATATAAAAAAGGTTTGTAGGCCAAGCCTTGTAGAAACACTCAAGCCTTTTGGTGGAGCGGGGTACAAAGGACTTGAAGAAGACCCATATGGCATGTAGAGTACATAAGATATCATGCCAAATGCCCCCATCAAGTTGGAGGGCAGGCCTCAAGCATGTGTTGATTAATTACCTGATCAATCAATGAGATTGGCCGGTGAGTCATCTTGATAAAGAAAGTGTCCGTTCCCTTTGTTAGCCAAGCTACCATCAACGTGCTGGCCTGAAGCCGCTCCTTCGTCTGCTGGGGAAGGCAACTCTAGGCTCCTAGGAAGAGAGCGGGCGGGTCCACTATCCCAGTGTGCCCAATTGATGTGTGTTGGCACAACATGTGTCCCTCTTGGTCATGGACCTCGATTAAGGGCTAGCGCTCAAACTCATCCTTGCACTGTGGGCTGATTCCAAGGAGGCCGGTAGGAGAGTGTCACCACACCCTCATCAAACTCCGCATCAATGATGACACCTTCCCTATAAGAGGGACCTTAGTGAAAATCCACCGCTGAGACTGCTGCAACTGACCCTCGGTGCTAGGAGTGTTTCTTAGAAGCCCCTGCTGAAGCAAGAGCTTCCAACACTCTGTGCCTGGAGTGACTCCTCTGCCTGGATGAAGAAAACCGTGGATTCCTTATGCTTGTTTGTAGTTTTCATTCGAAGAAGCATTCCGACTGATGCACACCTTCCCTATAAGAGGGGCCTTTGTGAAAATCTACTGCTGAGACTGCTGCCACTGACCCTCGGTGCCAGGAGTGTTTCTTAGAAGCCCCTGCGCAAGAGCTTCCAAGACTCTGTGCCTGAAGTGACTCCTCTGAGAAAACCCTGTATTCCTCATGCTTGTTTGTAGTTTTCATTCAAAGAAGCATTCTGACTGATGCACTTTGGATCTAGCTTCATCTTTTAATCTCGTGTTAACCAAATGTATTACGTCTTTTGTAGACAGACTCATACATGTGTGTGTGTGTGTGTCCCCCCCCCCCCCTCTCTCTCTCTCTCTCTCTCTCTCTCTCTCTCTTGCGCAGCATCTTTGTCTCCTTAAATGTTCACAGAACTAAGGTTAGGAGAACTATGGTTAGGAGACGATTGGTTTTGCAACAAACATTTAATGTCTTACATTCTGTGAACAATCAATCCCCCCAAAAGGAAAAAGCGAGAAAAAAGGGGAAATACTGCGACGTTTTCTAATTGGATCTTTTTTGATGGAATAGAAAGGAGTACGTAGTGTTGAAGAAGGTACAAGGCGCCCTAAGAGGCATGAAAAAGATAGCAATAAAAAGGTCAAATCCAAGAAGAGATGGAAAAGTCAGCAGCTGCGAGCCTCATCTGACAGTGATGGTGGGAAGGACACCAGACATAGACGTGGAAGAAGCTCAAACCATAAGTCATCAGAGAGTTCCACGCAGCATGATGATATCAACACAAGTAGCGACAGAGAGATTTTTAGATCCCGCAAGCATAGTGGACCCAGAAGAGAGGGAATCAAGGGATACAGTTCTTCCATGAGTGACACAGGAAGTGAAGACTTAGGTGGCAAGCAAAAAATTGCATCAGGTATATCTTTTCTTGAGCTAAGTTCTTGCAACTCTAGCATCGTATTGCATCCATCCATTGTTCCTTATCTTCCATTTTATGTATGATGAAAAATGAACTGGTGAACTGTGTAGATGTAATAAGAATGTGGCCTATACTAACTTCTGAAAAAGACAGCTGTCTTCAACTGGAAGAGTATTTCTTTTGACATGTGGCTTCGATTTTTCTTTATGTTTAATTTACATTACATACCTTTTTGCAGTCTTGTCTTTGGCACACATTTTGTATTCACATTCTGTGCTATCCTATCTATGATTATTTCTTTTTCTGAATTCATGTTAAAGCTTTGATAAAGCATTGGGCCTGGCTTTGAAGGGCATTTAGAACATCCCTCTGAGTATTCATGACAATTATTCAGGATCACTAGTTTTCCAAATATAGTGATATGAAAAGATTCCATTGTTCCATCTAACTGTTCCCTTATCTATGCAGATGATGAAATTAATGAGGGAACAATGAATTCCATTGCTGCACGCAAAGCTGCAGGTTTGGAATGGATGACAAGGGCGCCTTGAGCTTCAACCACGATTGCTGAACCAGAAGCTGCTTCTTCTACAGTTCCTGTGGAGGAGGTGAAACTCAGTTATTAGGAAACTTCAATTGTTTGAGTGATCATGCTATGCTATGGATTGTGAACTAATACATTCAAACTGAATTATATGTTTTGTAGAAAGCTCAAGTGAGTCCAAAGGAGCTAAATGCCTACTTAAAAGATGGAGGCGAAGGCTATCCATCCGAAAACAATAGTCTGCAAAATATGGGAGTAAGCAGCTTGTCAAACCGCCCAGTTATCGGTGATGGTGGCCTTAGTTGGAGGTTGAAAGCCTTGAGGAGAGCGAAAGAACAGGCTAAACGTGAGGGTCGCAAGCTTGATGAGGTGCGGCTGTGCATTTTTTGAACAGGTCTTGACTTCAGACCTTAAGTTCTGGATATTAGAAGGTACTCAAGGCTTCTTTCTTCATTGCTTTCAAGGTTGTGGAGGAACGGTGGGGTTTGTTGGCTGAAGTGGCAGTTAGTGTTTCAGCAAGGCGAGCTGCCCATGCACATGCTCACCTCCATGCAAAAAGAGACAGAAATCGCAGTTCAAAGGACGCCAAGCTAGAAGGACAGGGGGAAGAAAGTAGTCGTTCAGCTGAAGGGAGGGACAGGTCGCAGGACTATGATAAAGCTTCAGAAGAAATTAGCAAAAGTAAGAGGGAGTATTTGAAAGATGTCAGTGTCCGGGATAGTAGAATGGAAGCACCATGGGTCAGTGAGTCTTTAAGTTGGAAGAGACACAAAAGTAGAAAATATCATTCAATGCGTGTAGAGGATGCTGAGATTTTCCAGGCCGCAGCTTCTGCTTCGAACAAATTTCAAAATGATGGCAGCTTTCTGCGAACGGTCAATGAGAAACATGCCCCTCAAGCTGCTCTTGATAAGGAGCGGCATAACTGTGAGCAACTTAGGGATTCCAAGGAGGTTGACAAGCAGAGTGGACAAATGGATAGCATAAATGCAAACATAGGTACCTCTGCATCAGACTTATCAGTTGAGGACATGAGTGCAAATCAGTTGGCTGCAAAAGCTTTACAATTGCGATTGCATGGCAAGTCCCAAGAAGCCGATGAACTTTTGGTAAAGATAATCTAACTTGGGCTGTTGTGTCTGGTTTTCTGGATTAGTAGTTCCTTTAGTGAGGCTTCATCTTGTACAAGGGATACATGAGTATTTACAAAGCGCATTAGAGAGCAAGTCGTGTCAAGCGCTTAACCTGCCTGATTCAGCACTGCACCTCCCTTGCCTCTCTTCCAGTATTCGTTCTTCTCATCATGCCTCATTCAATGCTTTCTATATTTTTTCTGCACTTTGAACCCCTTGAATTAGCTAACCAGTGAGTCAATTGTATGAGGGGTGTTAGTAAAAAAATTGGTAAAACCTGTTTTTTGGAGAGTCAATTCAAATTTAATGTTGAGGATAAATATGGCTGATTGACAGAGGCAATCCTTTACATGATGACTTCTAGTATTTTTGTGGATGTACGGTGTTCTTGATTCCTTAGCAGGAAATGGTCTGTCCCTTCCTCAGTTAAGCCCTGTCCAGGAATTGGATATTTGTTCAACATAGTGTCAATGTCCCCTGTCCAGGAATTGGATATTTGTTCAACATAGTGTCAATGTCCCCTCAGGGAGTTAGGACTTAAAGAGAAGTCTCAATATTTTGTTTCAATAGGGACTTTCCCTACTGATACGTGCTCTGTGAATTGTTGCTAGTAGATTTTTGAATCATGCTTGACAATTAAGACACCCGCGGACGTTAATAGACTTTCTTTCTTTCTCTCTCTCTCTCTCTCTCTCTCATGTGCGTGGGCAGACACACACACTCACAGGTTGAGTATGCTGCAGACAGTATAAATCCCCTTCTACTAGGTATGAGCCAAGCAGTAGTGTTGAGGACAAAAGCCTGCAGAGAGAGTTTTGGGGCCACTGCAGTTTTTTTTTTTTTTGCAAAAAGTGACTTCTATTAAGTATTAAAGAAAACCGTTAGAGCAAGCTCCAACGGGATACACCATGAAATGCATGAGAAGCTTAAAAGCCAAAAAGAAAGGATTGGGGCTGAAAGTGCCATCTCAATCTTGTAGAATCCTCCTAGAAGAGGCTGCCCGTGAAGGGCCTTACATGCTAGCCCAAATGGCTATCAAAGTATGAACCGTGTCAGTCCAAATACCCGTGAACACTTGTGAAGGGTGTATCTGGGTGCCATCCAGGGCCTCTGTACATCTAGCTCTCTAGATGTGCCAAGAGGAAATGCTAGCCAGAATCTCCAAGGAAGTGTCCACTGAAGCATGAGAAGCTCTGAAGGGCGTAAATGGTACATCCGGTCTCTATCACCTGCCTACGGACCGAGAGTGCCCAAGAAGAAGGCTCACCCTCATAAAACATCTGGGGCCCAGTAAGGGATAACCATGCGACCGAGCCCCAAGTCATGAAAAAGGGAGAGGTATGAAAACTGCTGAGTATTCGAGCAACTCCTTTCCAAACAGTCCTCGCCTGACTGCAATCCCAAAGGCAATGTCGCACTGACTTTTGTGCAGAATGACAACGATGGCAAGTAGGGTCAGCCCCAAATCGTGGTCTCCGTAGGTGCACTGCAATCCCTCCATGAATAGAAAGCCAAAAGAAGAGAGTGATCTTTTTATTTCTGAGGGATTTCCAGAGCCTCCTCCAGAAGTTCATACGCAACTCTGCGGTGATGAAGAAGCTGTTCCAATGGGGGGCTCTGGAGGGAATCCAACCCCTGCTGCTCAACTGAAATCTCCTGGCATTATCAACCGTGAAACGAAAGAAGGGAATCCCCCTCTCTCGGTGTCCATGATCTATCCACTCCCACTCTCCTGGGTCCCACTGTAAGCACCTGATAGGTGTACCTCCATATAACCACAATCTCCAGGATCCCAGGGCCAAGAGCAGAGGGTCGGGGTCTAAATACCACTGCAAGCCCGCTCCATGATCCACAAAGCTAGCAATCCTGACAGGCTGAAAGGCAACCTCTAGAAGAATATCATCCGTGGATCTAGAAAGTAGACCCCCATCCCCAACTTCAAAGACAAGTGTATCCTTCCCAACACCTTGAAGAGCGATCATTTGAAGAGGAACTGCTGTCCTCGAGAAAGCTCCCATCCAAGTGGCAGAAGTAATAGGCATATCAACTATCCAGTCCACTGGAATGGTTGCATCTATTTGCTGAATCCTGCATGCTGTCCCTCTGAGGTGACTCACGGACTGTAGTCTCTGATCCTCAGGTAGCCTGATAAAAATGCTTTCCAAGTGCCTACTGTGAAGGCGGGGCCTCTCTCCCATCTAGACCACTGCATGTAATGCGAAGTGCCCAGTGGTCTACCATGCTCATCAAGAATATTGTCATTCCAAATGACCGGCTGCCTATCAATCTCTTCGAGGGTAGTGGGCGGACCCCTGCGAAGTGTATTCCTGAAGCTGCCCCAAGCTTTCAGGGGCCACTGCAGTTTAGAAGTGATGGGTTCTTTCAAAAGCTCCACTTATTCTTGGGCGGGTTAGTGCTTCTGATGCCATAAAGGCCTGCAGGTTATGAGCTTGTCTTGTTGCCGGAAGTCTTTCATGGCATGGAACTTTTCAGATGGGACTCCTGCTTGCAATCTAGCCAGTATATGGACAGACACTATACATACACTGATGGCTACCTGGATGAGTATGCAGGGATCCTCTCGGGCAGCCATTGCCAGGAGGATTATTTTCCTCAGGGTATGGAGGGGCTACCCCTTCTTCTCTGAGACTTCCACAGGGTTGAGATGGCATTTTCAGCCGCAACCTTGGTTATGTTCTGTAAACTACTCTGTGCTTTTATCACTTTAGACAATGGAGTCTCACAACTTTATTTATAGAAATTGTTTCAAATTGCCCACACACATAAATGCTGTAATTTAGAGACTGCAGAGGAGGCTGAATTGAGAATTACATAGCTTAACAATTGCTGACAACAAAAAGAGATTGCAATATGGTTGAGGGGCCAAGGCGCCCCCCCCCCCCCCCTTATCCAGGCTCACTTTATTTTTCGAAATAAGAGATACAAGACCAAGGTGCAAGCACCTTGCAAACTGAGAACTCAGTTATTGACTAGGACTCAGACAGATGATTTGGGAACAACTATTGAGAGATACAGACAATATAGAGAGAAAGACTCCAAGGCTGGGGTTGACAGAGGATCAACTTCTGGCCGTCCCAATTGAAACCGGCCTTCGATATTCAAAAGGGCAGTGATCTTCTTCTACTCAGTCATAAACTTCATAAATAGCCACAATGCAAGCTTCAGTCACTTAAATCACTTAGCACAACTTAGAAACAAGCTTCAACAACAACAAAGGTGAGGCTAGAATGCCTCTGCTCAATGAAAATAGTACACAGTGTACCCACTGGCTCCAAATGCCTTGGCGCCCCTTACGGTACTTATTTAATGCTTCTGAATGGAAATGCTCCACAACAAGGGTTCAACCTTGCACTGTTCCTCTCTGCAAATCCTCTACTTGTCTTCAAGGCATCTAATCCCACTGCACCACTAGAATTCCCACTTGGCAAGGCATACTCAGGCATTCACTTCTGATCTGACACAACTTAGAGGCATTCAGGCATCCAAACCATTGGCAAACTGAGCTCAAGGCAGCCTCAAGGCTATCACATGTATCCACATTGTCCTTAGGTCTTCCACAGGATCACCCTAGCCTTTGGGTGCCTACTAGAACCTGTTGGAGTCCTGAAAGGACTGCACACAACACGCATGCATTGCAAAAAGCTGCAAAGCAAGAAAGAACAAGGCAAAACCGAACCTGGAACCAACTCCCGCTGTCTGTGGCAGAGGGGCGAGCTCCTTCCTCGCACCTATCCTCTGTCCAAGCTCCCCGCAGGGTGCAGGTGTCTTCCAACAATCAGGAGAAGAGAGAAATGAAGGTAGAGAGCGGAGGGTGAACAAGAAAGAGCTGTAGAGGAAAGATGGTTTACAGATCTACCACGAAATGATTGCCTTGAGATCTGTGCTTGAGTCCTCCTAAGAGAAGGTGCCAAAAGCAACAGGGAAAGTTTCTCCTGCAGCCTGCACAGCTCCAGAACAGCTCGAGAAGCCACCACGCAGCCAAAAACATGTGCACAAAGGTCCAGCACAGCAAAAGACAACCCCGGGCACCTGTTGGAGGTACGGACGTCCGTACAATCAGTACGAAAATTTTCCAAAAGTTTAAAAATGAGTTTTGGCACTTCCTAGAAGTGCGTACTAGCCTTGGAACAATCAAAACAGTGTTAAAACGGCTGAAAACAGGCTTGAAACAGCTCAAACAGCTCAAAAATTGGACAAAAACAATCGAAAACGTCCAACACCTCTGGGAGAGTGAGGAGAGAGAGATGGAAGGTGGGGGAAGGGCATGCATACACATGCTTGACAAATGGCACCTCCTCCTTGCCATTTGCTCCTTCATTAAAGTCCTAACCCCATACCAAGGACAACGTTGGTTGTCCTTGGGCCCAACTTTTAGACCCCTCTTTTAAAGCCTTTGCCTTGCCCCTAGGACCTAGTGGTGCACCTAGACTTTGCCCTTAGGAACTTCTAGGAAGTGTGCACTTCCTCTAGCCAGTCCCTCGCGGCCAAACCATTACAACACTTAACCATGGTTAACCCCGGGTTAAGCATAGGTTGAGTTATGAAGATACTTTACATCACTTTTCACGTCCTCTTTTCACGTCCTCGTGACACAATCGACAAGGAGGAAGCCTGCAACAATCACCACTTCCAGCCAACATTAGTTGCAAGCACTAGTTACCTAGAAAGAGAGCAATATCAACATGAAAATGTGCTACAAATGAGATAAACTTGAAATAACAGACTGCCCTCATGACTTGACTCCTTTGGAGATGGAGTCCTTACCCATCTGCAGCCCCCCTGGGTGGGAAGAGTGAGATCATGGGGCTGGAGTAAGAAAAACTCAGAAAAAGGCTCTATAGGCTAGAGAGAGAAATCTTGAAAGGGGTTATACTTTTAGGGAGAGAGTGTTATGGCTGCCTCCAAGCTGAGAGATGAAAAGGGGATGCTGCTGCAGTTCCAGAGGTGCAGAGAGAGGCTGTTTTCTGCATAGAGAAGGGGCTGGAACAGTAGAGAGAGAGAAAGGTTGCAGAAGAGAGAGAGATCCTACAGCAAGAAAGAGAAGGATGCTGTTGCTGCTCACAGGCTGGGAGAAGGAAAGGAGAAGCTGCTGCTGCTCTAGAAATACTGAGAAGGGGCAGATCCTTGAAGAAGAGGAGCTGAAACTGTAGAGAGAGAGTGTGCTGCAGTAGAGAGAGAAAGTGCTGCAGCAGAGAGAGATGATGCTGAGGCTGCATCAAGGGAGAGGAGAAGAGACTGAATTGGACGTTGGATTTTGTGTGGGGAAAGGCCGCCTTTATAAGGCTCAGCCCACCCTCTGCCCAATTAAGAATGGGGGCTGGCCCCCCTCGGATTTTGGTGGGCTGCAGTTCCTGCAGTGACAAGTGGTGCCATGGTCCATGCATGGCTCTCCACATGTCCCCACAGGTTGCCATGTGTCCCATGAGCTGCCATGTGGCTATGCTACGTTTCAAGGTTGCCATGTCGCCCAAAAACCCAAAAAAGACAAAGTGGTCAGAATTCAATTCTGATTTCACTGTCAGGTACCTAACAGCTTGTACTATCCAACGATGTACTCTAAAGTCACAAATGAGCCATAACTTAGCTCACTAGTTTGTCGTCTTATCTTGTATCTCCATGTCTATTTGGCATGCTTCCAGGCTCATTGAAGACATTCTCCTAAATGGTTGCTAGGTCGGTATACAATCTGTGCATTTGAATTGGTCCCATAAATCAGGTACTCAGGTGGAGTGTGATTTCCAATGTCCCTCCTAAAGGAGGTCATAACTTTGTGGGACACTACTGCCCGTAACCCCAACAAAGGGGGTCCACCTTCAAATGCTAGACCTTGCCCCCATGAACCTAACTGAACAGTAGGAAAATAATTTTTATTCTTCTGCAAAACATATCAAATATAAATCTAAAAGAAAAATTACCAAAGTGGATACGGTGTGAAGCCAGGTCACATTTTCTACCTCATTTTGAGGGCTTATTTTTCATAGGGTTTGTTTTTCATGCACAGCATGATGTCTCTCTGCATAGAGCTTGCTCTCGCTGGTTTCATTCATACTTAATGAAAGTCTGTTTTTTGCAAAAATAAAAATAAAAATGTGGCAGTGCATGTATGAATGCTTCTAGGTTGTATGCATGTGTAAAGTTTATATTAGTGTCTGGAGCTTGTATGCTCAGTTGGACGCTTATGCATTAGTTGGAAAGCCATGCATATGGAAAGGTTGGTGTGCATGTGACTTTTGTAGTTCATGTACCACCTTTCTTAAAGTATGCATGAGCAGATGTGTGGTACATGTACAAGCTCCTGGCTAGAAGTACTAAAAGTGTACTTTACTTTCAGTAAAAGTATACTCTGCTTTCACACTCTAGTGGGCTTCAATTCTTAACCTATGTTTTAACTTTTTGGCTTTAGTAGAAAGCAAAGGGGGCCACCACATGAGCAGATTTGTGGCTGGCATGGAGCCTTTTATTGCATGCAGAGGCTGCCACGATTCAAGGGATGGTCCACATTTGAGTTGAGTGCATGGATTGACTTTCAAAGGTGCATTGTTAAGGCCAATTGGCAGCTCTTCGCTGAATCGTTTCTACTCTTGATGCACTCTTGTGGACACCTCCTTTGTGTTCTCTCCTGCTCCCTTACTCAAACTCCACCTTTGCCTATCCCCACTCTAGAGTATCCTTGCCATTGTTCTTACTTGCCTTGCTATGAGCTTTCATAGCCTTGCTATTCTAGCCAGCCATTCTCTTGTGCTATCCCCATGACTTAGTCTTCTGTGATCTCCCACTTGAAGCCTCTAATTATGTTGGGTTGAAGTGCGACTCCTGATAGATTTGTTTTTTCTTTCTTGTAGGGTGAAAGGTGTGGCCAGATAAGCCTCCCTGTAGTTTGCTAGTTATATCTTTAATCAAGTGTCTGGCATTTTGCCCCCCCCCTCTTGAAATATACATTCTTCTAGTACTAATAGATTTAGTTGGAATGCCATGGTGACTAGTGGCCAGATAAGCCTCCCTATAGTTTGCTAGTTATATCTTTAATCAAGTGTCTGGCATTTTGGCCCCCTCCTCCTTTTGAAATATACATTTTTCTAGTACTAATAGATTTAGTTGGAATGCCTGTTGGAAAGGTCACCTCCCCATCTGTAAGCCCCCAAATGAGGAGTGCGTGGGGGAGGGAGACGTGGGCAGGATGTGCCCAAGAGAGAAGAAAGAGAGGGGGCTGCCACATGGGCAGCACCTCACAGGATTGGAACCTGAAGATGGCGTCAGCATGGCGAGGGTAGTGGGCAGGTGAAGGGCCTGCAACAGACCCTGATGATGGCGCAGTACAGGCGGGTCAGGACAGCAGGATGTACAGGAGTACGGCGCAGGACACATGGCTGGGAAGAGGACCTGGCAGAGGCGCAGACATGGCAGGATGTGCAGGCCCAGATATGGAGCAGCAAATATGGCTGTCAGTGGGCGGAAGGCAGGCCTTATATAGGCTGGACCCCTGCCTTGAATGGAGGACCAAAGGGCCCTGGAAGTTTGGGCCAAAAGCCCTGGGTGGTGTGCCCTTTTAGGGCTGGACCAGCCACAGACTGGTCGGCCAGTCTGGTCGGCCAGTCTGTAGCAGGCTGGTTGGTTTTTTTTGTCAGCTCCCTTCATTTCATATCCAACAGTTCAGCAGAACCAGCAGCAGACAGGAGCAGCCAGAAGACATTTTCTTGGGCCTCATCTTGGAGGTGAAGGAGAGTAGAAGGTGTGCTGCAGACTGAGCTCTCAAGGGCTGAACCTTGGCTGTCTCTTAGGGCAGCAAGGTGTTGTGATCTGGACGGAAAGTCTACAGAAGCTCCAGGTGGAGCACGCGGGCTCGAGTCTGGAGATAGCCAGCTGATAGGAGAAGGACCTTGTGGTAAGATCAGAGGACCACACCATTGGTGGGACTCTGGATCTGTCTCTCTTGTATTGTGTCCATAGTTTTGGACGGAAATATATATTTTGGTGGTTTCTCTATTTGGTTGGTTCGTTGTCTATTGATGAGTATGCACATCTATTGAATGCACATAAGAAAGAAGTTTGTGATTCCACGCACCCACACCGCACACTGTGTGAGCTCCTGGGCATTACTATAAGTCTTCTGCTGTGCGTACCCTCTGTTGGGTATTTTCTAACATGGTATCAGAGCCCAAATAGGAGGCTCACAGGTGTGGGAGCCTGAAGGCAGGGACCTTGCTGAAGGACGACCTTGATTCAGAAGCTCTAGGGAATCGACTTCCACGACTGGAGGATTGTGCCCTTGCGAGAAGGAGGGTGACTCAGGTTCAGTCAGGTGCGTTCAGAGTTATGGTTTATTGAAATTGAGTTTGGTTGGCTTTGCTGTGTGGTATAAACAGCAGAGATGTCGGCCTCTACAGCCTCTTCAGCCCCTGCTTTCCCTTCCTCCTCCTCGAGTTTTCTCTCTTTCACTATCCCTAATTTTGGAGAGTCTGGGAACCTAGACGGGACTAATTACCCAATCTGGAAAGTGAAGATCCGGAGTCATTTAGTGGCTCGGAAGTTGCGGAAGCTGACCACGGGAGAGGAGTCGAAGCCGGAGGACATGGTGGACAGTAAAGGGGAGGTACTCATGGCAGTAGACAGAGAGGAACTTGAAGCCTGGGAAGACAGAGATGCCCATGCCCTGGCAATAATCATAGGGACTACGGCGGACTCCGTTCTTCTGCATATCTAGCTAGCCGAGACGTCAGTAGAGGCGTGGGCCACCCTGAAGGATCTGTACGAGACAGACAATACCTCCTAGATTGTGCTTCTTCAGCATCAACTCTACAATCTTGATATGGAAGGAGATACGGTACATAGCCATTTGACGAAGGTCAAGGTGGTGAGGGATCAGCTGGCAGCAATTGGTCAGAAGACAGACTCATGCCATTTGGCCTTGATGGTATTGAGGAGATTGCCTCGGAGTTTCAAGAGCTTTGTTACGGCTGTGACAGCAGGACAGAGGACCAAACCTCTGACGTTTGAGGAGTTGTGTCCATTACTGCTACAGGAGGAAGCTCGGGAGAAGCTCTACAACGAGGATAAAGATGACAAGGCGATGCTGGTGAAGGATTCTGCTGGCAAAGGAAAGGGCAAGCCTAACGGTGGCAAGTCCAAGCAAGATGACTTTGATGACGAGGGGACTTCGAAGAGGAAGCACAAGAAGAAGTGTTTCTATTGTGATACGTTCGGACATTTTGCAAAGGACTGCAGAAAGAAAAAGGCGGATTTGAAAAACAAACAGGAGTTTGACTCAGATTCAGAGGGAAAGGCCAAAGCAAATGTGGTAATCGAAGAGTTGTTCGTGGTGACATCACCGAGTGTTACCGAGGTCAGATATGTTGATCCAGAGATCACAGTAAGGATGTCTGACATAGAGATGTGGGTCGACGAGGAGTCAGATGCCTTTGTGAAGGTGAAGGACAGCATGGGGCGCTTGGTACCTTCCAGGTGTGTGACTGTTGACACTGACACGAGGGTGGATTCCATGGAAGGCTTTGGGGTCTCATGGTCAGATAGATGCTGGGGTTCAGAAGGGGACAGTACAAGATTACACAAGCGCTTGGTGGGTGCCTCAATGAGAGTTTGCTTTCAGAGTGAACATTCAGGCAGTATAACAGTCTGGTATGTATTTGATATTTTGCATTTAAGCCTTTATAGCATGCTGTGGAGAGACTCTGCTCTTCATTTGTCTCAGGTGATAAGAGATTGGAAGGAATTGGCCTTCTTCAAAGGTAGAAGGGGAAGTATTGGTGCTTCTTCAAATCTTGGACACAGATTGCTAGAAGGTGATGGACAAAGAGTACTGAAGCCAGAAGAGTACCTGCTTGAGAACTCAGCGAGAGTTCATGGTCCAGGTTATCTGGAAATATTCATTGGTTGCAGACCTTGCCAAAGGAAGGACGGGTTGAAACAGACCCTTAGAGGATGGTGCTTGGAAGACTCCAGGTTGTTCACTCATTATGAGAGGGATGACTGGAAGATCGTGACGGCTGGATTGCTCGAAGGCGGGAACGTGACTGAAAGAGGTGGTACCAGGAGGTGCTACCAAAGATGGACCTGTGTACCAGGATGGTGTGCGGAAGCGGAACCGGAACTGGAACCGGACCTGGTGGAGCAGGAGCCACTGGATGAAAAGCCAGGAAAAGATTTCGACATCGAAGAGTTCCAGAGGACTACGACCAGGGAGTTACTGGAGCATCGTCATCGACGTGTTGGCATTGGGCCAAGATGTGTGGGTGAGAGGGGGTGTTGGAAAGGTCACCTCCCCATCTGTAAGCCCCCAAATGAGGAGTGCGTGGGGGAGGGAGACCTAGGGCAGGATGTGCCCAAGAGAGAAGAAAGAGAGAGAGAATATTTATGCCTTAATCATGTCGACAAGCCAAAAAGGTTAAAATAAGAATCAATTATGTAAAGCCCTGGGTGGTGTGCCCTTTTAGGGCTGGACCAGCCACAGACTGGTCGGCCAGTCTGTAGCAGGCTGGTCGGTTTTTTTGTCAGCCCCCTTGGGGCCTATAAAAGGAGAGGCCCTGGGCCTCATTTCATATCCAACAGTTCAGCAGAACCAGCAGCAGACAGGAGCAGCCAGAAGACATTTTCTTGGGCCTCATCTTGGAGGTGAAGGAGAGTAGAAGGTGTGCTGCAGACTGAGCTCTCAAGGGCTGAACCTTGGCTGTCTCTTAGGGCAGAAAGGTGTTGTGATCTGGACGGAAAGTCTACAGAAGCTCCAAGTGGAGCACGCGGGCTCGAGTCTAGAGATAGCCAGCTGATAGGAGAAGGACCTTGTGGTAAGATCAGAGGACCACACCGTGGGACTTTGGATGTGTCTCTCTTGTATTGTGTCCATAGTTTTGGACGGAAATATATATTTTGGTGGTTTCTCTATCTGGTTGGTTCGTTGTCTATTGATGAGTCTGCACATCTATTGAATGCACATAAGAAAGAAGTTTGTGATTCCACACACCCACACCGCACACTGTGTGAGCTCCTGGGCATTATTATAAGTCTTCTGCTGTGCGTACCCTTTGTTGGGTATTTTCTAACAATGCCATGGTGACTAGTGGCCTAAAACAGATTAATGACGATAATTATGGAAACTGGAAAGATTTGTTACTGTTACCTTCCAAGGAGTTTGGAGTACGCTTTGAAGTGGGATTTGGTTTTGAAAGGTCACTTAAATAACTCTCAGCAATACAATATGAGCTATTGCAATATTGTCAGCATATAGGCATTGAAATTGCAAATTAAGCATTTAAACTGTGAAGACTAAACTTGTCATTTGGACAGGCAATTGATGAGGCAGAGGATGAATGGAGTCAGCACAATGCTAAGAAGTTGATTGAGACAAGCACAAAAGGGTTACGTGCCTGTATTCCCAAAAATTTTCCATACTTCCATGTGGAGTTTGGTCTGCATGCTGGCTATGTTCATGTCATTGATAATGAGAATGATTTTAAGAGTCACTTTGGGCAAGATGTGGTCATTGGCATGCTGAAATTGCCAGAAGAAGAGATGCACAGGAGGCACAGGCAGCAGTCTGATGATCAACAAAAGAAGTCAGCTATCGAATTTCAGAAGGTGTGGGATCCATTTGACTGGACAAAGATGCTAGACTGATGTATCTTTTTCTTTCTTTGAAGATCTGGACACAAGATTATGATATCGTGGGGTATCTGATGTATGTTGAATAAGAGCACTGTTGTCTCAACAAAATACTGCTTCTTTTACCTTATACACGCCCATATAAAATGGTTGTTTCAAATACGAAGTTTGAGAATAGTACATTCACTTGCATATTGGCGAATTACTGCTTGAAGAAAATCTCGATTTTTGAATTTCTTCTATGGATTCTATGTTTATTCTCTAACAGGTTTGTGAGAGATCTGAAAATTGTGCTTGTAAGTAACCATTTTGTTCTTTCCCATTTGTTTAGGGTCTTGCTTTACACTTTGTATTTATGATTTGGACGTCTTAAAGATTAGAATCTTCTATGGCAGTTAATCACTAAGGAGTGTTGGTAAGAATGAGAAAACTAAGGCAAGCTCAGCAGTCAGTTGAGGTGAACGTTTCAGCTATCATCTCTCAAAGACAAGTTGTTGTTGGGGAAGGTTTGAACGTGGATGCGGTGGCCATTAACAAGGTTCGTCTATGGAATCTTTGGTAATGGCTTCGGACTTGTACAAGCTTATGCATGACATTCTTATTCTCCTTTATTATATTCTCACGTTGTGTTTGGCTTTTTAATAGCTGTGCACTCGACAGATTGCTTTGTGTGCTGCTCTATACTGTCCTTATTGCAGTTAGCATTATGGTTTGGAATACAACAGAGTGCTCCAAGACCTTTGACCATACGTGCTTGCGATGTTGGTGTAATGAGCACTTTAATTCAAGAAGGTACAGATGTATATGTATTTGCTTGCTCTTGCATAAAATGTCTGCAGGGGCTTAAGGATCAGTAAATCAGATAGTAAAGACAAGAGATGTCCAAGTGTGGGACTATTTCACTTGTTTGTGGCCTGTCCTCTAGCAAACAGTGTGTGGAAGGATATCAAGCTTCATTGTGTGGAGCCTTTGAATTGGGTAGCTATACTAATGAGAGATCTAGCTAAGACTGACTAGGAAGAGTTTTGGTGCAGTGTCAGGGTACATTACTTGAGGAGTGCTAGGAATGAAATCTCTTTGACAACGGTCGCACAAACCCTGAAATTATGGGATCTTTTTTAAATAATGTTGTAATCACATCGGTCGAAGAGACCGAAGATAAAGTTCACGAGTTGATGTTACAGGATACGCAGCTGCACCAATAAATTATGTAGGTGTCACCCTATTTGGTTGAGAAGGGAGCAAACATGCTGTTCAGATGCAAGATGTTTTCAGAGAGGCAAAATGCCGTAGTATGTTTTTCAGAGGCATGATGTTTTTTCTTTGTTTCAGGCCAATGCATGTTACAACCATGATTTTGCTTCTCAGGGTAGCAGGAAAACGTAAATATTTTATACTATTGATACATCGAACCCTCCCCCCACAACACACCAAACAGAGAGCCTAATAATGTAGTTGGGAGATAAATTTTTAGAGATGTCATTACTATCCATGAATTCCTTGATAGAATATCTAATAGAACAGCATATCGCACCAACAAATCGATGGCATGGTCATATAATTATAATCACAAGTAATGCATATATCTAAAAAATATTATACCTCTAAGATCAATTCCAATAATGCTTTTAATGGCAAAGGAAACTTTTGAATGACATGGAGGTTAATGAGCTTTTATTGCTTATAAAAATGCATATTAATGATAAGGTGATTTGAAATAAAAGGTTTAAGGCATGAGTACAAAAAAAACCACATATATTCCAATTGAGGAACAAAACAAAAGAGATCCTTGTTCTAGAAACAAAGCCTATGAGCGATTTGAGAGCACGACCCATTCTACCACCTAGCACTAAAACATAGTCAAGCCAAGAAAGCGTTACTAAAAAAATTTGCAGAAACGTAGCATATTGATTTGGCATAATTTGTGTATACATCATATAGCAACTAACAATGCCATCAAATAGATTACTAAAATAGTAAACATCGCATAGATAATACATTGACATAAGATGTGCTATATGTTTTACTTGAAGATCATCTTCACTAGTTCCCAATTATGATCACACTGGTTTGTTGTAAACGGGCCGACAAGTGTACTACCTTATTGATGTATTGTAGTATTTTTAAGTTTTGGTTGCTATGAAATGCACCAAATAAAACCCTAAAAAGATATTGTACATGCAGCCTTTATGTACCTAGTGCAATTTTAGAGGGACTCTCAAGGATAGTGTAGATTGCACCATAGATATGAGATAAGGTCATTTTTCAATTTGATTGCACCAAACAAAATCCAAAAATGATCTTGGACATGCACTCTCTACTTAGTACTTCGTGCAATTTAAGAGGGTGGTGTAGATTGCACTGTAGCTCTAGGACAGAGTCAAACCCTAAACCTAATCCTAATCCTAAGGGATTCATGTATGTATTCATCTATATGTTAAATATAATATAGTGTACAATCTCCTATCTTGTGCATTCCATCTCCCCCCAAATCCTCTAATAAGCTAATGTTGTCCCTAGAAGAAGTAAGTGATAGTCTTTTTGGAGAGAATCTTTACATGGGTTTTGACTAGTTTTGCCACCCGTTGTATTTTTGGAAGTATAATGTAAAATATATACAGATAATCATTTGCCAAAAGAATTAAAATTAAAATATATATTGTCTCTTTCCTTATTAAGGTTTGGCATGGTTGAATCGATGTCATATTTTCATCTTGTCACATTTTTTAAAACTTTTCCTCCACAAATATCTTTCAAGTTCAAATATTCAAGTGATGCATCAAACCATATGATAATGTGTTTTTTGAATGTACTTCTTGTTTGTTAAGTGCACTTTCCATTTCCCATATGTAGTTAGCCACTCATTCTTATTATTAGTGTCAACCTTTTATAATTGATGTTTCTTTCCACACAAAATGTAATCATTTTACATTTGTGATACCATACTACAAGTTTATTGTTGATATGTACAATGGTGATGAGAGTACAATGAATGAAGCTAATTGTGCATGTGCATGCAAAAATGATTTTTCTCATGCACTCTTGTGCACATTAATTTAATGTTGTGCACAATTTCAATATTTCTTTTGAGTTATTTCTTATGGTACTACTTTTTTTAATTCTATATGAGGTACAATACACCATTGTAGTGTATGGATGCATAATGATGGTATGTCAAGCTTGATTACCAAACATAGCTTACCTTGTTGTTGAAAGGATTTGCATACTTATGTTTGGGTCCAATTTATAAATAAAACTGGCTTGGATGAATTGTCGTTTAAAATAAAAGTATACAATTTTCATCCCCTTTTGAAATTCAACTATTTATTTAGAGATAGTGCATGCATCTGTATATGTAAATACGATTATGATATGATGATTGTGGTATCTTATAAGGGTATTAGTATCCTTATTTAATGTTAGAGGTAGATTTGGATAATGGAATTGTTACAATTCCCTTATTTTTGAAATATCTCAATGTATGGTTATAAACAAGGGGATTCAGCTCCTAGATGTGAAAAAGACGACCTTTAGGGGGTAGTCTTGCCTACAAATATGGCATTGATATATGTAGCCAATGAATTCTGTCCTCTACCAATAAGGATGCTCATCAATTGTCTAAATAAAAACATGATCATCCAAGGTGTCTAAGCTCTAGGTCAAGTCTTGAACTTTCAATATACTATATTCCTCTAGGATTTAAGTTAAGATTTGTACTTTTAGTACACCATCTTGCTTAGAGGTCTCTCTTTGAGTGACTAGTACTACTTTCAATGAAGAGGCAATCAAATGTTGGGGAATTATCTTCATGCAATTTCATGGCCTTCCCATGGTGTTATGAAATTATAAATGCTTGCCTTTATTTCCTAATGGGGATGAAATCCAATCAAAATTGAATGATGAGAATGGAATAGAATCGAATCAAAATGAAGGTGGTATGAAATTATAAATCCTTTCCTTTCTTTCCCAATGGAGCTGGGGCTAAGGCCAAGATGTGATATCAAAATCTCGATTGACGAAACACCTACCAAGTAACTTGATGTCTCTAAGGTGAGATACTTTGCTCCAATAGGAGCACTTCAAGGTATCAATCATGAAGGTGGATTCTTGAATGGTGAGAGCCTAAAAATCATGTAGGTGGATTCTTGGACGATGAGAGCCAAACAATCTTGAAGGTAGATTCTTGAATAGTGACAGCAAAAAAAGCTACCAATGAGAAATTTTCCATTCTTTATTGTGATGTGTACTTGGAGGACCTTGAGCTCATCTTTCATGAAGGAAATGGTTTTCTCGGCTAGTGGGGGTGGGAGGGAACTAATTGATGCCATTAGTTTGATCAAGGATGAAGAGGCCAATACAAATATTTCCAACTCTTGTTGAAGGGGTACAGGCTAAAGGGAGGAGGGAAAGAAATAAAATAGCAGGATGGAAAAACTAATTAGGGAAGCAATGCTGTAAAAACGTATGTTGACATCATGGCCATATACTAAGGATATGTAATACACAATAGTGCTATTGATTTATCTTAAGGCTGACCTAAGATCTAAATATGGAGCATTCATTTGTTGGAGGATCAGCCATGCAATTTGGACACCATATGTGCTCTCTTCTTAGATATGTTGGTGGTGGTGCCAGGTGTGCTACCCGCAACTTATGTCTTATGGCTTGTCATTTCTCGGCTGCCATGGATTCTAATCAATCCTTGATGTTGGACTCTTTAATGGAGATTGCTTGTTCTTCATTGATTCTTACTTCATGTGCGATTGATGTCGTCGTATCTGAATTTGAATTAACTGGGCCTCTTTGTGATTCTCAATGCTCATAACTACTTATTTTCTTCATTTTAATGGGGTTTCCTAAAGGGAAAAAAATAGTTGTTGTGAGAATGAATTAAGTTAGTATTTATAAGAATCTTTTCCTAAAAGGGTTGCATAAAGGAGCAGTTGACATTGAGGATGGGATGACTTATTAAGACTTAGATGGTGAAGAGACTAAATCAATCACACATGAAGTGAGAATCAACAAAGAAAAGGGAAGTTCCAATGATGAAAGATTCAACAAGGATTGAGTGGAACCCATGGAAGCCAAGACATTGAAGGAAAAATGATACGGACCCAGAGAACAAAATTTGTGTATAGCACAGTCATCACCACCAACATATCCAAATAAACAATCCATATGGTGTCTATAGTTCATGGAAAATCATACAGCAATTAAGTACCCCATATCAACGTCGAAGGTAAGTCCTAAAAGAAATTAGCTAGCATGGTTGTAGTGTTACATATGATTAGTGATGGCCATGCTGTTTGCACATGTTTTAACTATATGAAAGTTACCTAGCCTCAAAAAGAAAAATATTACCAACCACAAATTCCTACTTATAGGTAACTACAAGTTGAAGTTGCACAATAGGTTCTTAGTAGGGGATGACCATATTTAAAGCAAAATCTTTCGAGCATCCAAGTGAAGGGAAAAAAAAAACGCTTCTAGCTATGTTAAGATGTGGAAAAAATGGATCAAAAGAAAACATAGCTTTCCTTAAAAATATGCAACGTATATATAGGATTTCCTATTTTTTATATAAATCATTGAAGGTTTCTCTAAAGAAACATCATTGAAGCAACCCATCCAAGGTAGTTTGGCTAGTGAAACCCCTTTAGAGTAGGTATTCCAAGGGATTTTTGTTGACAAAATTACCTTAGATAGCACTTTTCAAAGTAACATAACTTTCACATCCAATGTCCAAACATAGTCATTCAACCACTCAAACCAACAAAAGAAAGCCATTTGAGCACATTTATGGGGTTATATTTTGATTACATTTATTTTATGAGAGTAGATATATAAGACCAAGTTAAATTTAATTCGTTGAAATTTTAACTCTTTTACAAACATATCCATAAATATCTTGTTATGTATGCTATACATACACTAGGAAGCTCTTGTCATATTGATATTAATGACTTTAATAAGTAGCTTTATATTATTATATTGAGAGTGATTGTGAGGGATGTTTCTTAAAGGAATTCTTTTTCAACAATCTTGTTAGGTAATTATAGGGCACAAAGGATGTCTAAGAACAATAAAATTTACTTATGTAAAATTGAATGAGTGACTATTCTATATATTTTAATGATAAGGGATCTAGTTCTAATGAGAACAAAAGTGCAAAAAACATGTTTCCTAAAGAAATACTATTTTTACAATTTCTTTAAAAACATGCTCGGATAAGACTTGCTTAGAGGCTTTTGCTCATACAAATGACGTGTTCGTTCTTAGTATAAATCTTATTCTAGTGATGACCCAAGTGCCAAAATTCTTGAGGAATTCAAACCCACCACCCTATCCAAGAGCACCAAATCCAGCCCCATAAGTAGAGGCAGTGCAATAATTGCAAAAAAGATGTGCATAAATACTTTAAACTTGCACTAGAATTACCATTTTACTACATTGAGGGTCCTATAGAATGATATATTCTAATCAAGTTAAAAAAAATGCTAACAAGGTCCAATCAAATGTTTAACATGTAGAGAAAATCACCAAATAGTGGAATTTCACATAGAGTAATCCAGCCACATTGGAGCAATTGTGCCAATATTTTGGAGTGGGACATGGTTGCATAGATTTTCCTTTAGACATCGTACCCCAATGCTAATGGATAACAAGAAAGATATATTGTTTCGAATGACTGGAGTAGAGAGATATTGTGGCAAAATCCAACAAATGTCTATTCTAGCCCATGTGATCACAAGGGGCTCGACAGAAAGGAAGACACCAAGACCCCTTGTAGTTGCAAATCCAAACCTAGCACCAAAGGAACCACCCGTGCATGAGTCTAAAGGGAATGCCCATTCATAAGTCTAAAGGAACCCCACATGCCCCGAATTTAAACCTAGTGAATCTCAGTGCAACACATCTAGAGTAGGATTTGACAAACCAGTAGGTGGAGTGGGTATTATAATGCAAAATGGAAAAATAAAGTTTTCAAGACTTGAAAAACTAGGTTGAATAATAGCAAGTACAATATGAAGTAAAAGGCAAGAAGAATTTGTAGTTCAAGTCCTATATAAGATAGTTTTGATAAAGTGAATAGAACCACCAATCAATCTAGGGTTGATGATTCCAGTTGCTCCACAATCTCAATTGAGGGATCAGCATTAGCAAGCTTAATTAGCTACCCTATCAATATAACCATTGGAACGCTTCCTAGAAACTACCAGAAACTTTGGAATAAATTCGAAAGCATGACTAGAAAATCGAACAATAGACCTACGTGATGTGAAGAAGATGATTTTTGAATCAAGTTTTGTGACAAGACTAACACTATACAACATGAAACCTTTGATCAAATCCCAACCATAGTTGATGGGGGACCATGCGTGAGTATATTGTCCAAAGGTCTATATGATTCATGGAGACTCCTAATAAGGATAGCACATTTTCACATCCAGTTTGCATATCATCGTTAAACAAGCCATTGGTAATGGTGGAGATTTACAAGTGAAAGGCAAGTATAAGATTCACATTGCAATTTCACTTTACTATATCGGATCTACCATATTGCTTTGATGACGACTGTGAAGAGCTTGATTAATTTGAAATGGGATAGTGGCTCAGAAGAGGCAGTAATTGAAAAGGTATCGAGCTGGTATCATATGGGATCAAGAGATTAGAATTCAACAATAGATGGAACAACCCAAAAATGAGGGAACATTTCTATTGCTTTTGACCCATTTGAAATCTACTCCTTCTATGTTGACATGATGCCTCTTCAAATTCCATGGTTGAATACCAAAGGCTTTGATGACTTTTCTATCAATATAGTATTTTGCCACTAATTTGCTGGCAATCATGTGGAGTGATGCTCTTGTTGTAACTAACTTATCAGCACATTGCACTCATTTGACAATACCCAATGATATCTCCAAATAATCCACAATTGCCATTAATATTGATTAGCTTGCATCCACAACCTTTTTCATATCTACATACCGTATAATCCTAGCCAAAATATCTACCTTTATATTCAAATCAAGGTTTCTTGTCACTTTCCTCAAATGTCACACAATTATCAATGTCAAGTGTTGCACATTCCATTTGAGCATTCAGCCAGACATAGCATGACTCATCTTCACCAACAAACAGAGTAGTGTCATATGTTTGAGATAATTAGGAATGTCTTCATATTCCACTACATTTTAAGGTGAATGATCTATCCTACACATAAGTTTTCAAGGGCTAATCTTGAGTTAATGAATGGGATAGTAAGACTCAACATCACTACATGCATGCTTGGTGAATTAAACTTATTTTGTGGAGAAAGAGAATGTCATTTGGAGAGCCTTATGGTAGTGCATATGGGGCAAACCTTTGTGATGAGAGAGAGAGAGAGAGAGAGAGAGAGAGAGAGAGAGAGAGAGAGAGAGAGAGAGAGAGCAACTAGAGGGTTATAGTAAGATATGAAATCCTCAATGTGCAGGGAAGGATCTAAAGTTTATATAATTTTGCCTAGGCTCCAAGACATAACTATTATATAATTTAGTACTATATCTATGCCTAGAACTTTACCATTTTTTTACCAAAAAAAGTAATGATTTGGGATATCGTGTCATGATTTTAGGTTGGTAGCTTGCCAAACATATATGCTCAACTATCATGAGGTGAAGGTGATTTGATATATGCATGGCTAAACATCCATCTGCATAGGTTCATAGTGGAATTGATAGTATAAAGGCTGAGAAGCTTGAAATACAATCGATAATACATAAACGCTCCCTTAGGGCATATGAGGTACCAAATGTTGATTTCAATTGAAGTCCTATATCCAACTACTAATCTTCATCAAGTATGAACTATATATAGACTATATAAGCATCCTTAAAAAGCATGATGGAACATTGAGGTTACCCAAGTTTTTCTATGGCCGAACCTAATAGTGTCAGATGCATTTGGGCAAGACTGTACTGATACATAAATGTCCTGATGCTGAGGAATGATCTACAGATCGAAAAATGGTGTTCATCACTGTATCCAAGTGTGATGCAATATGGCATAACTAAGCGATGCTATAGTGTCTTAAAGACTCATTTGCTCATTTGAACTAGAGATGGAAACTAAGTCCAAGGTCATACTATGCTCCATGTGAAAGCATTAATGATGGATGTGGAAATGGAATCATTTGATGAGTATGGAGTCAGATCCATGCACATGCTAAGAAATAAAGGATGGAGAGTGCTCACACAAGAGGAAGGACATGAAGGAGGGGAGGAGAGAAATTGGTGAGCCACAAGAATGGAATCAACACATAAGATGGCATTGACTATCACCTTTGTCAAAGGGAATGCTAAGGGGTTCATCACAATAGAAGGTGGTTGACCACTCATTAAGTAGGGAACCAAGCCCTCATCTCCTTATCCAATTCCTCTCCAATATCCTCATCCAACAATCACATGAATGTAGATTCAAACCACTCCAATCAAATTGATGTACATCCTGACAATAGACTCATCTGTCATTCTGGTGATGTCTCAACAAAAAAACTTTATGGGATTCATTGGAGAGGTCACTTTCATAATGACATACTTTATCAACTCTATTTTATACTTGTACCCTCATTTCATATTGGCATGTATATGTATTATCTCTCTTCATTTTATATTGGCATGTATATGTTTTATCTCTCTTCATTTTGTAAAGAAGTAGACATTGTCATATCATGATGATAAATGATACTATTATCATTTTATATAGGCATGTATACGTATTATCTCTCTTCATTTTGTAAAGGAGTAGACATTGTCATGTCATGATGATAAATGATACTAGTAAGACCTTCCTTCCTTCTTGTCCAGAGAGATTATTTGTACATGTTCGTTGAAGCCGATTATATCCATGTGCACATTACTTAGTCATTATGTGAAAATGACTAAGGTATAATGCATATAGAGTTTTGAGGAGGTTAGTCAACTTTATAAAGTCACATTAATCAATACCTACTCTTCTTACATAACACACACCCAAAAGAATCCTTCAAAAAAGAAATGTGATGGAATATTTGGCCTAGAAACAAAGGAAACTTCAAGTAATCTACCAACATATGGAGGCATTTCAATAGGCAACCTTCAGTGACAAATAACCAACAATAGATTCTTCTAGTAAGTTGTGACATAGCTACAAACACTACTCAATTAGCAGAGAATCATCACTCACAAAGCTAGCTGTCCTTCAGTGAACTAAAAAAGGCGTTGACCAGAAAATTTGAAAAAAAAGATGCTAGAAAGTAAGACTACTGGTAAGTAGCTTGGAATGAAAACATGATGAAGCAATACGCATTGAGCCAATTTGGCCACCGAGACGAACTTCCTTTGCAATCCATTGTATAAAAATTCCCTAGAAATAATTTTTTGACACATAGCTATTGTTGCATAACATAGCCAGCTCTACCATTGCTTTGGAGCTTGTCGAAAAAATAGGTCTACTCTCACAACTAAAGTCATCAAACAACTCCAAGCCTCTATTTGAGTGGCAATATGTTCAAAAATGATAATAGATTAAAGGAGTTAGACTAAAAAAGAAATAATGAGGATAGCCCAAACTCTCATACCATGTTAAGAAACAAAGGATGGAGAGTGCTCATACAAGAGGAATCTCACAAAGGAGGGGAGGAGAGAAATTGGTGAACCACAAGAATGGAATCACATAGAAGATGGAATTGATTATCACTTTCATGAAAGTAAAGGATAAGGTGATCCACACAATACAAGGTAGTGACCACTCATTAACTAGGGAAGCAAGCCCTCATCTCAATTTAAACCCTATCTAGTATCCTCATTCACCAATCACATGGGTGTAAATTGAAGGCACTCAAATCACATTGATTTACAAATATCAATAGCATAATTTCATGGCTTTACATCAATAGAATCAGTCTATACTAATGTAGTTGAAAGGGCCTCATGTAGAGGGCTTATTGTAAAACGTGTATGATAAAAAAATTAGAGGCTAACAAATGCATCTGTGTCCAATCTCTTAAGACCAATGAGCTGGGGATTGGAATTGTATAGTAGTACATACCCTTAGGTGGCAAATGATCAAAGTAGGATCTCTTTCCATCCACAAATCTCATTAGGATTTAGTGACTAGAATATCATCACTATGATGTGAAGATCTATGGCTCCATGCTAGAGACTATCTACTTCTCTATGCTAGATGTTTTACCATGTACCATTGATATTGTTTATCCATGAGAATATTGTGTGTGAGCTACCATTATAGGGTTTATGCTTTGAGCTGCCAATATGGAGTTTATGTTTAACTTGTCAATATGCAATTCTTTGATATGCAATGAGGAAGCTCTATGGGGGTTAAGTTAAAATTGTCAATCTACAATACTTTGATACTCCTTCTCAAAACAAAGTTTTTTTGTAAGAATGATCTGATTGTGTGGATGTAAGAGTACTCAAGAACTCTATGAACCAAGTCATGATGGAAGAACAATGTTGTGCTAAAGGTCAAGACTACAATAAAATGATGACAAAAAAGTATCAAGAGTATCCAAGCGATAGTACAAGACTAATGTATGCATGTTGGAACCAATGTAAAAAAGTATTCAATAAATGTGAATTTTTGGCATGTGTGTGCAAGACGTATGGGGCTCCAACAGGGTGATAACTCTACCGAGTATCACAAATCTCTACAAGATGTGATGAATTGTCACTACTAAGAGAATTAAGTTAATGTCAGATGTACGAGTGTGTATAGAGCCAAGGGAACTAATGCCAATAGGAATTATTTGAGTAGTTTAAGAAATATCTCACTTAGATTGGGTGAGTTCAATCCCCTCTAAGGTTATGCTAGTCTATACCTAGAATACATATTTATAAAGGATTTTTACTTCAAACTATAGCCATAAAGAAATGCCACAAAACAATAAAAATATCTCTTAATGCCATTGGTTTCCAAAAACCATTACAAAGCCATTGCAAAAGCGCGGTAGTTAAATATGTCTTAACCTCATCTAAACTCTAGGATTCCATCCTTGGGGTCAAGGCACAACACTCCCTTGGGTTCTTCAAGAACTTGTATGCACTATCCTCAACCAATACTATGTTTTTATTATTGTACATTGGGTTGTCACTCCAAATCTTATCTAGGCTTTCAAAAAAATTTCTCTATCAGTACCCAAAATTACACAATTTTATAAAAAAGCTCACAATAGTATTGTCAAATATACTCCACTATGCCAGTGCTGTTGATCTAGAAAGCACCCGACCAACATTTCTCTCACCCTCATAGCTGCCCATAACTCTATACATGGAAGTGTTTGAAATCCCACTCAAGAAATAATATGGCATCATTTGGAATGAAAATGGTCCATCTATTAATATCAGCAGCATTTTTCATCCATAAAAAATGTGTGGGATTCTCTATCATTCATGCACCCTACAATGTATGACACCATGTAGATCCAAAATCAATGCCCTACTCTCATCTAACATTTGCGGGGGCTCATACTCATAAAAGATGGTGGTGCTTGATGAGAGGAATTTCAATCATCTCTTTGTTCTACCCATCCTCCTGTCCATCTTTCTGCTAATTGTACTACCCATCTTTTTCCCATTTTGTTGGCCATATTTCTATCCATTCTACCTCAAACATTCTAATTTGTGAGCCCCAACTATGGAAAATTATGGATCTATTTGTAGATAGATGACATAACAAAGGAACATTAATGAAAAGGACATTTTAAACTTAAAAGAAAGTGAACATAAATCGAAGTAGTAAACAACGCAGAGAAAAAATAAACAATATGTGCTTATAACATTCTAAAATGATGCAGTTCACTAATATCTTAATGTCTAAGTTGCTTGATGTGGTTGAAAAAAAAGAAAATGTTAAGGAATATGTATAGAAGTGACTTTAGGAGTACATATGAGTCCATATGGTGAGTACATATCCATAAGACTCAAACAACGTGTCACTAGTGACTAAATACTAGAGTGACTCATTAGATTAAGGGACTATTTGGATAGAAATTCCAATATAGTAGAATATATTTGAAACTCTCAGTAATCTCCCTCACTAGTAACAACACTCACTCACTGAAATTCATTCAGACAATACAGCAAGTAGATAGAAAATAGAACTCAATACACAAAAGGTGGAAAAAATCCATAGAAATGAGCCAAGTATAATCATTCACAAAAGGTGGAAAATTTGTACAAAAAGATCCCTGTATAGTCATCCATAAAGACTTAGAAAACTGGATAGAAAAGGTGGACACATTCCTACTCTAGCTTCTCTTCAAAGTACTTCCAATCTAGCAAATCTACTGCAAACCATGCTAGAATTTTTATCAAAGTAAAATGCCCTCCTATATTGCATTAATCCCTTTTCTTCCTCATATGGGGCTCATAGATGGGCTAGTGGCACTTAACACTCATATTATTACATAAATACATGTCACTAAGTTTCGTACATAGGTTGAATATGATCATGTCCATCCATGGTGGTTGTGTAGCAATGGTGAAGCAATTCAGAAGTTTAGATTTTCAATCCACATATTCTCATCGTTGTTGGCATGGTCGATGGGATTTTGAGTGGTTTATGCTTATCGATTCCTAGCTTGAAGCCACAATACTAGCCAATTAGCAACATCTTCAATAGATGACATGTATGATTGCACACTTTCTCAAAGATATGGCAAGTTCCGTCTGGATTACGTAGGCATGTGTAAGCTCTATTATCTAGTAGATAGTGTTTTTTTCACAATACTGTGGTTGACCTAACATAAGCGTCTATTGCGGCTCGATCACAACTAAAAGCTCTTTCAGACAATCCTCTAGTGAGTACACCCCATGGAAACTTTTCCAATGATATGGGAAGTAGATTTGCAATAAGGAAAGTGCCTTCTTCCTCATGCAATAGGTGTAAATAAAAACATTACAGTGCAAAAAAACCACTCCAAAAATCTTATAGCATCTTGTCGAATGACAAGCATGATCCACTTCTCTCATGGTGTTCCCATCCTCTGCATATTTGAAAGAATGGAGGTATTTTGTTGTGCTATATGTTCATAGATCCTACTAACATGCCATTTATGTCTAGCATCAATGCCCTCTTGTACTTCAATAAGGGTGGTCATGAGTAGATTTGGCTTGTCTCATAAGGATGCATCATCCCCAAATCTTGTCATGACATGTGGAGGTGTATCACATCCCTAACTCCTATGGCATCATGTGGAGGTGTAGCATCTTGTGGAGGGGAAGAATCCCCAACTCCTATAACATAATGTGGTGGTGCAACAATTTTGGTGGCATCCTCCACTGTTCCGAATTCTCCTTCTCTTTACGTATCTTCTGTGTTGTTGGCCTAGATGAGTTCTACAAGCATACCATCCAAAGTAGCTGTAGCCATACCATCCAAACTCTCATCATAGTTTTGCATAGTTCCAAGGAAGGAGTATTTACATAATGTAAAACAACACTTAAGTTTGTTGGGGTCCATGAGGAGATGCCAATTAGACTACCTAAACATAAAAATATACCCTCAACATGTTGCCAAAAATTTAACAATAGATATATAAGCACAAAACTAGAACACTCTTGAGAAGACAATTGAGAGTTTGTTAATTTGGTGCCATAGCATTCTGTTTTGCAATGAAGGTTGAGAACTTGATGTACATAGCATTACAAATGAACAGTTGGAAGGGGGGAAACATGACATTACAAATGCATATTGGGCAAAGGACACAAAGAAAAAAGAAATGAATTTAGCAATGATATTGGGAAGGGGACACAAATAAAAAGAAATGAATATATTAAGCAACAATAAATATTAGGGGGCAACATTTGCAAACCAATTATGGTCGAGAGTACAAGCTTGATTTTTTCATGTCCAAGAAAACTACAATTTTTTGCAAGCTCTAGGATTTGATTGTCCATCATTTTTAGGTGATGACCTCTTCATTAGTTTCCTTGTAGTTAATGTCACAGTGGGCGTGCTTTGCTTCTTCCCTTCTTTTGCATCCACTGCCCAGCAAACAAACACATTTAGAAAATCATAACGACCATAAAGTTTAAAAAAATAACTAAGAATGAGTTGGTATATACCCTCTCCTAATTGAGTGGCAACTTAGATTGTGCTTTCCAATAGATACGCCTGCCTCTATTTTCTACCCTTGTTCACTACACTTTCCAAGACCATTTCCCACTCTTCTAGCATCTCAATAGTAGAGTCTATAGGAGCATCAACTTCTACATAGATGGGCTCTTACTAAGCCACAACCTCATTGCATTTGTTGTCATCTAGCAACCATAGTTCACAACTTCATTAGGACAAACCATAGTGGTTCAAACAAATTTCTTTCACATTTTCCAATGCTTTTGCACTACTCCCTCTTGTGCACATGATTGGTTGACACTTTAGTAGTTTGCTACTCTGGTAGGTTGCATTTTCCATCATCCATAGTGGTTCCTTTCACATTTTCCGACATCAAGCTGGATGCATACCTTTGTCAGAGTTATCCTTTGGAAGCAAGTTATTCTCCATTCAAAGGCCATACTAAAGCTAAAAAATAAAACAATATTTTAAATCTTGGTTGTTCCACTATTGGTTCCCTAAACCTCAAACTAACTTGAGACAATTAAATAGGCCGAATAGTGTACCACTTTAACATGCATACGCTTGGCACCATAACTTCCAACAATCTTAGTAAAGAGACATTGTAATAAATGAGAGAAAATAAAAGAAATGTAAGAGACATGAAAATGGGAAATGGTGAAAAAAAGACATTGAGAGAAAGAGTAGAAAAAGAGAAACAAATTTAAAAGATTAAAATACCAAAAATAACGAATATCAAAAAGAAAAAGGAGAGTTATAAATATGTAGCACCTTATCAGAAGAACATTAATGAAGAGCTTCCCTTGGTCCTATATGATCAATGCCTATCCCATGGTATGTGCCCCAATTTTCTTGACAGTTGGTTAAGATTCTTTTTATCCATCAAACCCAATCATTGAAATTGAGAAGGAAGACAATGGACTGCCAACAGGTGAGTTCTACGATCTTAGTAGAAAAAATCATGTCATGTAAGGTGTAGTCGATGATGCATACTGAAGGAGGCCAAATTAAAACCATGAATTAAAAGGTAGTGAGACATAGTACATGCAAATAATGTGTGTTTGGGTGATATAGGATCTCTGAATAAAAACATACAAGTGATCCATAGATGTTGGGGAAAAAGGTATTTTCTATTAAATGTAGAATTTCTAATCTTACCCCTCCCCCCCCCCTCTCTCCCCCACTTCTTGCCCCCTCCACCCCTTTCTCTTGTGCCACTTTTCCCCTACCCCTCTCCCTCCCTCTCTGTCTCTCCCTCCTCCCTTTCCCTCTTAGTCCATCCCCTCCTCTCTCTCCCTCTTAGCCTTCCCCCACTTTCTACGTCTCATCCCCTCCCCACCTCCCCCTCCCTCTTAGCCTTCCCCCTCTTGACCTCTCATCCCCTTCCCTCCTCCCTCTCCCTCTCAACCTCTCTCTTCCCTCCTCTCTCTCCTTTTAGCCCCTCCCTTCCCACCTCTCTCCCCTTTGTTTCTTTGTCTCAAGTGACAGAAGGATTTTCAATTTGTTTGAGTCGACCTTCAGCCCTTAATTAATAGTCGAGCAATGATTCCATTTGTGTGACTATCATTTTCAATAATGACTCTGAGGATAACTAAAGTGCAAAAAAAAGTGCCCAACATTGCTTAAAAGTCTACCCACTCAGCCAATCCTCAACCACTTCTGCCAACCATGATGAGAACTTGCAAACTCTCAAAAGACAAGTTGTTGTACTACTGCAAAAAGAGAGCTCCATCCACCCTCTTTACATGCATCCACAAGTCACACCCTCCTAGATAACAGGCTAGGGACTAGATACTTGTTGCTTTACTTTCATACCTCACCCCCGTCCTTTTGATGTTTGATTATTGGGACGAGATTTCTTTTAATTGGCTTTTGATTGTCCTAGAACTATAAGCAAAGTGGTCAAGGCTAGCCCTAGATGCTTGGTTCTAAGAAGACTTTTTCAAACACTACTCTTTTACCCTGTAGAGGAGGATAGACATGTCACTTCACTATTCATCAAATTCCCTCATTTGCCTCAAGTTAATCATTGAGTTATTGACATGATTGGATATTATTTTGCATTGGTTACAAAGATCTGCCCTCCCTAGTTTACACTCTTCTCCAGTAAAGACAATCAAGTCTAATGGTGTTCCTAGAGTTATGGTCATCGGTGTGACACTAACATATCTAATGACCATATTATTCTTCAATGTCTAGATGGCTCTCTTTTTTTGGAAAAAAGTACAAGGCATGGGTGGGGCACAGGATCAATGTTAAATTTTGCAAGACCTTTGGGCTTGTGCAAGGTTGCAAAAATAAGACAAAAAGGCCAAAGAAATCCTTTAGTGCAGCCCCTCCTTTTCACAATGTTCCATCAATAACTTCTACATGCCCAATACCCAAACTGCTTTATCACATTCGTCAAAGAATCTCTACCATTGCACTGGAAAAGAAAGGCATCCCAGGCTACTCTCTCAATAGAGTGAATGCCGAAGTCCAATCCACCATGTCAAAATCACCCCAATAATTCATAAATCTACAATTAGGTCCCAAGCAAGTTAATTCCATAAAAGGATACATTCCCCTCTATTTTTAGGGGTGTAGAGTTTGAGAAGACCAACTTTACATCCCCCAATCAAAAGTATGATCAATTGTACTTAAGCGGGTGTTACCATGTCCAACTAGAAGGGAAAGAAATGAATAAAAAATTGAAATATAGGTTCCTGTTGGGGTAAGTATGATCAAGGGCTTGATCTATGGTGCATATGTGCATCTAGGGGAGTCCCATGTGTGCTTGTGTGTGTTGTAAAGGCACATCAAGTACTATGATGTGTCTAGTGTGTGACCTAAGTGATGATGTAAGACAAAGGGAATCCCACTGATGTAGGGATTGATTCCCACTGATGTAGGGACTGATTGCCACTATGTAGGGAAGGTATGACCTTCTCCCCCTTTCTATAAAAGAGAGTCTTCTCTCTCACAATCATAATAGAGATCTACCATCTTTCTTTCATTGTGCTCTCACACCTCTTGCAAGATGCATCTATTCTATCCTATGGGATACTACAAATGGTATCAAAGCTTTAGGTTCTAGATCTAGCCTAGCCTAGCATTAGATGCTATCTCTAGCATAAACTACAAGTTTCTTCATCTTCTCCATTTTCCTCCTTCTTCCCAAAATCTTTGAGAGCTCTGTTCTTTGCCTACAAATGACCATTGCCCAAACCCTCTGAGCTGCAAACTCCTCTTATATGGCCAAACTTCCAGCTGCAAGCTTTTGGTGAAATTTTGACTGTATGTGAAATACCAACACTTACACTCCCTGACGCCTTTTCTTGCAATGCGACTTGCTAGAGTAGCCATTCCAAAATTCCTCTGAGCCAAGCTTGCACAACAGTATGAGCTAGCTCCTGTTCAAATTTGAAGGGAAATGGTCCACCAAGGAGGGAGAAACAGCAAAAATACCAGTTGACTTTCAAGGTATTGGCTATGGCGACGTGACGCGGCATTTTGCCTCTCCTCCTCAGTGGCTCTTCTCTGGTATACCAGCTTTGTTTCTACCTAGAAAGCCCTCTTTTCTTTGCTTTGAAGAGTGAGATACAAGCCCTCCAAGTTCAGGCCTCTGTTTTGGATAGTTTTGACAAGGTTGTGAGTTTGATGCTACATTAGATGCTACTTTAGCATTTTTGATGTTTTAAAGTGTTGAATAGCTTCAGTATAACTATGGCTATAGCTTTGCTTTAAGTTGCTACACCTAGATTTGCCTAGAATACTTTCATTTAGCCACCTCTATGAAGCATGCAAGTGAAAGCATCATTGATTTGTAGTATGGAATTTGGTTACAAGTCTTTGCTACACTGAATGCTTGTATTTTGAAGCTCTTCAACTCTTTCTAGCCTTGTAAGAGAGTAGACACCAGACCCTCTCATGGCTACCATCTTGAATATGGATAAGTTCAATGGTAAAGGCTTTCACACATGGCAGATGAAGATTTCTTCAACAGCCTCTAATGCTGGAGAATCCTCAGCTTTGACACATCCGGCAAGAGATCTTGCTAGAGAGGAGAAAGCCTATGGCATCGTTGCTCTTGGCTTAGGAGATGACTATATTCATCACATTTCTGATTTAGAGTCTCCTTCTGAAGCTTGGCAGAAGCTTGACATTATTTTTGGTGCTAGCTCTCACATCTCAAAATTGTCACTTAAGATTGCTTTCTTTGAATTGAAGATGGCTAGTGGCACTCCTTTGCTGCCCATGTCAATTATATGCAGAGTCTCATGACTCAACTTGCTTCTATCAACTCTCCAATCACTACGGATGATGCAATGGCAGTATTGCTCAAAAGTATGCCTGAAGATTATGATCATGTTGTTACCACTCTGAAAAATCTTCCTAATCCTACTCTTGAAGGTCTTATTACAGCTCTTCAAGAAGCAGAAAGGCACATGGAACTCTAGAAAGGCAATGACACAGCCTACCAGAGAGGCAATGACACAGCCTATGCCATAAAAATTCAAAGGGGCAAGTTTTCACCTTACAAACATTGTGGGAAGACTAATCACCTCTCAAAAGATTGCTTCAAGATCAATCCATGCAAACATTGTGGCAAAAACAATCACCATGAAAAGTATTGTAAAGCCAAAAAGGAAGAAACTACAAAGTTAGAAACTGCCAATCTACTTTCATTTGATAAGTCTCCACATGATGAAGACTATGCTTTTTAGGCACTTTGTCTTCTTTGTTTATCATCACTTGGTTAAATTTTGAGGTTCTCTGCCTGGAGTAGTACTCCAAAAAGAATATGTAAATCACCTTTGGTCACCATATGATGTAGACCATGTGATATGTGTTTTGACTATCCCATTTCTGTGAAACTCACACCCTTGGGAACCCTTGCTAGCATGAGATCCTAGCCATAGATTAATCCTTGACCACCATGAGATGGCATGAGAAACTATGAGACTATATGAATCCTTGACACTGCAAGAGGCAATCCCTTGAGGGGGGTTTGTTGGGGTAAGTATGATCAAGGGCTTGCTCTATGGTGCATATGTGCACCTAGGGGAGTCACATGTGTGTTTGTGTGTGTTGTAAAGGCACATCAAGTGCTATGATGTGTCTAGCGTGTGACCTAAGTGATGATGTAAGACAAAGGGAATCCCACTAATGTAGAGATTGATTCCCACTGATGTAGGGACTGATTGCCACTATGTAGGGAAGGTATTACCTTCTCCCCCTTTCTATTAAAGAGAGTCTTCTCTCTCACAATCATAATAGAGATCTACCATCTTTCTTTCATTGTGCTCTCACACCTCTTGCAAGATGCATCTATTCTATCCTATGGGATCCTATAGTTCCTCCCCTAGTGCTCAATGTAAAAGACCAAAAGGTATGACTAGAAAGCAGTTTACTGTCTTTGCAAAGATATTTAACATTCAACTAGTATTCTTGAGCAAAGGGAATGCCAATAAGACCCTTAGTGACATCTCGACTATGAATTAACTACCTTTGACAACGGATGAACTACACCACCAAGGATCTGAAGATTCCAACTAACAATCCTCATCAACATGTCAATTAAATAGATTGGAGAACCTTGCCCAACCTAATGGCAAAAATCCCTACCTTATGTGACGAAGATCTTGCACATTAGTGGAGAGGAGGAAAAGACATAGGGGAAAGGACCGCTAAACCTTTGGAAGAAGATGATCTATCAATAGGAATTGGAAGAACAACATCACCAAAGTTA
Organism: Dipteris shenzhenensis; assembly: GCF_047967505.1. Classification (NCBI taxonomy): domain Eukaryota; kingdom Viridiplantae; phylum Streptophyta; class Polypodiopsida; order Gleicheniales; family Dipteridaceae; genus Dipteris; species Dipteris shenzhenensis. The sequence goes on from NC_141627.1 coordinate 19,649,485, forward strand.
GAGGGCACAAATGCTACCTCTAAAAAATCAACCAGAGAAGAGAAAGAGTTCCTCTAAACCTAACATGGTGTCAGATTCCATGTCTTTTCCTCCCCCCTAGAATTAAGAGACATCACTAGAATTAAGAGACATGAGGTTTTTATATGAGAGGTTGGCCTACGCCAGCAATTTATAGCCCTCTAGAGGGAAGAGAAAAAGTGGCCTATAGATGCTTGCATTTAGAAGCACCTTAGGAGTGCCTTGCTGAACAACAAGGGCTCATCAACGGGTTCTTTTAGATCAGAGAGGTGAGTATGCATTTCATGCACAAGAGTCATTTTGGACTTAGATGGGACAAAGAGCTGTAGTTTTGTTATCAAGAGCACCAATAGGGCCTCTCTTGAAGATCTAATTATAGGAAAATATGGAGAAGAAGAAACAAGAACAAATGAAGAAGTGCATGAATAGTTGAAGACTCCACCAATTGCTTTCACTTTACATTTTGATGGAGCTTTTAGCCTTCTAGGCAATGTTAAGTTGGGGGGATAATTTTATTTGATTTTGAAGGAAAAGAGATATAGGCCAAACCTTTTTTGTATTAGTGATTTCTATCATTCTATCGCTAGAATTAAGAGACATAAGGTTTTTAGATGAGAGGTTGGCCTCTGCCATGAGTTAGCAGACCTCTAGAGGGAAGAGCAAAAGTGGCCTATAGATGCTTGCATTTAGGAGCACCTTACTGCATAGCAAGGGCTCATACAGTAGGTTCTTTTGGATCAGAGAAGTGAGTATGCATTTCATTCACAAAAGTCATTTTGGAATCACATGGGAGGAAGAGCCATAGTTTTGTTATCAAAAGCACCACTAGGGACTCTCTTGTACATCTACTTATACGAAAATATGGAGAAAAAGAAACAAGGACAAATGAAGAAGTGTGTGAAGAGTTGGAGAATCCACCAACTACTTTCACTTTGATTTTTTATGGAGCCTTTAGCCCTTTAGAAGAAAAAGAGGTTTCAGTCAATGGTAGAGAATTCCCAAATGTTTTATCAAATAATGTGGCTGAATATAACACATTAATTTGTGGATTAGAAGATTGTTTAAAGAAGGGAGTGAAAGAGGTAGAGGCTAATGGAGATTCTCAATTGGTCATTAGGAAAGTGAAATCAAAATAAAAGACAAGGAGTCATAATATGCAAGGATTTTATAAAAGAGCAATGGAGTTAAAAGAAGCTTTTAAGTTTTGCAAATTTGTGCATGTTTCAACGAAAGACAATAAAAAATCTGATGGGTTGGCTACAAAAAATTTATTTTCTTTCAAAATGGCTACTCTTTCTTTGATGGATACAAGTTGGTTAGAGCTCCAAGATGTTCAAAACTACTTGGATACAAGACATTTCTCTCATGGATTAAGCCCTCAACAGAAGCAAAGGCATGTAAGGAAAGATAACCCTTCCACAATTCTATGCAATGTTCTTTACAAGCAAGATAAAGACAACATTCTTAGGAGGGTGGTGAGCTTGTAAGAATTTAAAAGGATTAAGGAGCTATGCCAAGCCAATGGTGCGAACAATGCTAGATGGAATTTGAGGATATTGAGCATTGTTGCCCGAAGAGATTCAAGAAAAAAAAGCTAGAGGGAACCTTTATGGTATTTACTATTTTTGAGGTGAATGTAAGGGAAGTCATCATTCTTTAGCACTTACCACACTAACCATCCATATTATTTCTAGCTTCTAGGTGTCACCATTCTTTAGAGGTCAGCAATGGAGGTTTCTTGTATTTGCCCTTTCTAATGCAATCGGTATCATTTGAACTACCTTTCTTTATTTTAGAATATTTCTTTACAAAATTAGTAGATACGTTGCCTCTCATAGAAGTTTTGAAAAAGTTTGCCATCTAGCCCCAATGTGTGTGTGGACACCCATTTGAGATAAACATGCATCCTCGTCTGGCCCAAATGCATGTCTATGCAAACACTGGGGTTAGATAGCCTTTATTTTTCATTTTTCATTTTTATAAATGCAAATACACCCCAATATAGACATACCCATACACAACACTAGTTTATGCTTAGAATGGAATAAAGAATTTGTGCCAAAAAGAATGAGTACTGTATAAGTAGAGAAAGGCAACCAATTCAACCTCGCTACTGGAGTTATTGGCACATCAACTCCTAATATACACACACATCTTAAATGAACCGTGTTAAAAATCCTTTAACAACTTCAAAGATTGTGCCTCTGTGTGTGTGTTTGTGTGTGTGTTGGATTTTAATACCATTTTGACAAAAATTGAAAAAAAATGCCATCTGGTGCCAATGTATGTGCCTAGTGCACATTTGGCTTGGATAGGCATCGTCATCTAGCCCAATGCTTGCCTGCATGCACATTGGGGCTAGATGGCAAGTTCTTTCAACTTCGTCTTAATAAACACAAATACACCCCAATACGGACATGCACACACTGCTAATTTATTGATTAGAATGGAATAAAGAATTTATGCCAAAAAGAACATTTACTGTATAAACAAAGAAAGGCAACCACTTTAACCTCCCTATTGTAGTTACTAGTACATCGGAACCCAACTCACTTGCATGCACACACACACACACACACACACACACACACACACACACACACACATCCTTTTGGGATCCCTTGTGATTTTTAGGCATGCATATTCATCCCCCTGGGGGAACCTTTTAATGTTTATGCATGAGAGCACATGAAGGACTTGGGAAACAAATTACAATTTTATAGAGAACAATTTGGATATGCATACTTTTGGTGATATTACAAAAATATATATTGTGCATATATGGAAGATAATGATTTGGAACCCAAGGACAAGGATCCTTGTGGATTTGATGCCATAAAGTAAGGATACTAGGCCATGAAACCACTTAAACCTTGGTGAAGTATTATAGAAGGAGACATGGAGCACTAAATATTATAATTTTCTATGACTGAGACAAGCATAAGCCAGATATGGTTTGATGAAACATTGATAATTTGGTTATGGCTATAGATCTACCACTAGCGAGAGCATGGATGTTTCAGATCAAGTTAGATGGATAGATGGAGGTACTGGGGGACATTTTTTGTTGGGGTTTAGCATGGGATTCCCTAAGATTAGGCAAGAGATCTCCGGTAATTACACCATGAACAAGTGTGGGTAGAGAGGGACAACGGTTGGAAGGAGATCCTTGTACAACAAAATAGCCCCCACTCTGAGGTACTATTGGAGTTAGATGGTGATATTGGATTATTGAGAAGGATAATTGTGAGATTTTGGAGGGAGGAGCAAATCCCTTCGATGCCCTTCTGCTGCCTGTCTTCAAACGTTAGTGCATAGCTCGTCCACCCTAAATGCCTCTTGATTTCTTACTAATAAGGGCATCTTGTTTTTCTTGGACTAACTTCAATATTTCCATTAACCTTGGACACCTAGTTTGCAGCCTGGATACCTCTTAATCCTTGAGGATTTCAAGAGTGAGTCCAACTAAGAATTTGTAGATATATGAATAAGCTACAAATTTTCTTTTGGTAGAAAACCATCCGAGTTTTATAACAAAGTTATGGTACTATCAAAAAAGTAAAAATTTGTTTTTGCTATAGCCAGGAAAATGCCTTGAAATTGCAAAAATTTCTGGGTAGCTAGTTTGGAACCTCATTATCTCTCAATCTGATTCCAACTGATAAGTTGTAGATATATGAATAAGCTATGACTCTTATTTTGGAAGGAAACATGTTCGACATTTGTAACAAAATCTATGATGCTGTCAAAATAGCCAAAAGTTGTTTTTGTTAAAGCTAAGAAAATGTCTTAAAATTGCAGAAATGTATGGATAACTAGTTTGCAACCTGATTACCTCTCAACCTTTGAGGATTTTTAGTATGAGTCCAGTTGAGAAATTGCAATTCTATGAATAAGATATCAACTTTTCTTTTGGAAGCAAACCTGTCCGACATTGATAAAAAAAGTTATGGTGCTGTCAAAATAGCCAAAAGTTTTTTTTGCTACAGCCAAAAAAAAGGAGAAAGGGGAGTAAGGATGTCTGCTTTTGGATATTTTCAAATTTCTCTACACTCGGAAAGATCGAGATGGATTTCTTTACACTTTTTTGTGGCTAACATCTGATTACTTTTAGAATTTTGGAATGCCTGCAGGAAAGTAACATGGCACTAAGGGACTCGGAATATTTAAGTTTTTATTAATATTTATTTTACAAAATTTGCATTGACCGGTCAGACATGCCTAATGGTTCTTGTTCGCAAGCCTAATAAGTTCAACATCATGATTATTTGAGAACTGATCAAAGGACAATGGGGTCTTTGATTAGTCTATATACTCCCTTGGGAATTGCCCTAACATTGTATAAGCTTTTCATCCACTGTCTAAATACCAACCTTTGATTACTTTTAAATATTAAAATGCCAAGACTTTAGTATGCTAGTCTAGATAGAGTGACATGGATAACAACTATGTGCCAGCATGGAAGCTTGGCTACCACAGCTTGAATGAATTGTTCTAATTTTCATTTGGTTGTGATGGTGCCAGGTGAGTCGGCATACCTCTCCATCGGTTTAGCATTAGAGAATCTTCGGCATGATTTGATCGACATTAAGTATGATGTTGGCAACTTCTAGGAGTACTTTGTGGCAGATTATCTCCATCTATTGTAATGTGGGAATGAATTACTTGTTGGATCGATTATTTTTGACCCTTTTGTCTTTTAGACCTTGTAATAATATGAATCTGGGTACTTATGATGACTCCCACTTTGATACTTTGTCTGAAGGGGTTGAATATTAATGGATTACTCTCACTCGTTGTTTGAAAAGGGCAAAGGAATATGTTTGCATTTGGATTACCCTAACATTGAAAATTGGTCCAATAGTGTAGTAGGCTAGATTGTTTGGTAGGAAACACACACACTAGTATACCCATTGTAAGATAGCAAAAATCTTACGACTAATGAGTATACTTGATTTGTTTAAGTTTCAGGCCTGATCTAGCATGGGGACCTAAGGACTAGCTCCTTTCCTTGGTTGTTAGGTCGCGATGCTTGGACCGGCATTTAAGTTGTTGATGGAAACATTGCCCATGGGATGTAAAGTTTACGAGAGGATCCATATCCTTTTCAGACATTTGATATTTGAGAAAAGTCTCCACCTAAGTCTATTTGTATGCTCGAAGTTTTAATTCTATTATTAAGGATATTCTTTTCATACTTTGCATTGATAAACTCGAAAACTCGACAAATTGGTTGGGGCACTTTCACTTGATATATTCTACAGATATCCTAGACCGATTGGTCTGAGGACTCTTTTATAATTATGGAATCTTGGCTATCCCCCACTGATTGGTGGATGAGGGTTGATACTTCTACTTACTCTTCATTTACTGATCGAGATTCACTACCAAGAATAATGAGCATGATGATGACTCATAAATAATCACTATGATACTTGATTGGATTTTATCTAGGGCAATAGTTTAACCAAATCCATTGTGATGGGCAGACTGTTGCCCTCACTTGGATTGTGTGTCGGACTTGTGGAAATGTGGTTGGTGGGAAAAAAAAACACACACACACACCTCCCCATTGGGGACCTTTGATCTCTAGGGGTGTATCTCATTTTGATAAATGTTTTGCTACAACAAAGTTTATATCTATCCCAGATTTTGGCATCGTCCCCCACAAAAGGAACTTGGACTGTATTGAGGGGTTTAATCATGTTGGAAAAGGTTATGCCCATGGTCATGGGAAGATCCTTATGAGCAACCATGCATGCTCATAGTCATGGGGAGAGCCTTATGAATGTCAATGACATAAGTGAGGTTACAAATTTTTTCATTGGAATATATTGTGGTAGTAAAGGCATAATTTGCATGGGATATTTATGGGACCTTGGATACCAAAATATCCATTGGACAATCACTTGGATCCAGGATATCCCTTGGACCATTATTGGAGAGGACTAAGTACACTTGACTGAAGTGTGTTGGGGGGTTAAGCAAGGACTTAGCAAGTAAATCACATGGCTCTATTAGTGGAAGATGGTCCAAAATCTTGTGACAGTTTCTGTCACTAAGAAATTAAAGCTTTGAAAGGTATCGAAGGCTTACCCTCCATCCAAACATAGTGTCTTCACAAAGCCACATAGGAGCTTTGGAGCATGGACTTCTACCATCTTCACAACAGCATCAACTCAACTTGGAGGATCGTGCTCGTCTCCACTGCGCAGGTACTCAATAGACTGTGCTTTTTTTCACTTTGTAAAGGAGCCATTTCTCTCCTCCCACGGACTTCATTACGTAGTTATTAGACTAGCTGGGTCTGCGAGTCGCATGGGATGAGAGGGCGGATACAGCACTTCGCATCTCCGTTCCACTGATTGTTTACGGGTTCTCCCACAAAGGTGAGTCGGGACCTTTAAGTCCGGTTTACCTCTCCCTCTATCCAAGCTCTGATATGCTTTTCGTCTATGATAGACTTTTCCAATAATGCGATACATGTAGGCTGCCTGTAGGTATACCCAGAGTCGCTTACTGTGCTTGGTTTTCATCTGTGGAGATCCACCGCTCCTCTATGGTCTTTGCTCTTCAGCTCATTGGGATTTGGAGAAAACATGGCTACACTGACTTCCACCCAACAAAGTCCAGAGCCTGTGTTTGAAAGCCACCCACGATCGTTGGACCTCCACCGCTATGAGAAGCTGGATATACTTGCTCTGAGAACAAACACTTGCTTGCATCGCAGGTTCTCGCAACTGTATATGGTGTCCACTACGAATAAGGCGAACTGCCTTACGAATGGCTACACGAAAGTTTTTGCTAGCCAGAGCACCTCAGCCTGTAATAACAGAGCCAGTTTGATAGATAGAGAACGTATATATTATCGTACATAAGCTTCCCATGAATCTGGCAGCTGGAGCTCATATACCGAAGCACGCATCGCCACTGGCTGCGGAAAATTTTTGTGCTTGCCTCTTGCAAGCTAGTTCACTAGCTATCCTTCTCTACTCATTTGAAGTCTCTAGCCAACACAGGAAATACGAGTTCTTCCAGTAGATGGACCAGAGTCTCTAGCCAACCTCTCTCGCTTGTCGCCACAGTTCACGACGACTCTTTTCTCTTAAATGTCTGCGTGTTCTATCAAAACTCAATGCATTAGTAAATACTATATGCTCGTTAAGCTACTGGAATGTTGTAATGTCAGCCGCCGTGGAGAGCCTCACACAGACACAGTGTTAGTTGAGACCCATGCGACACAGTTAGAGCTTCTGTTTCACTCAGAACACTAGCTTAAATGCTTGAACCATTCCCTTAGATTCGTCAAGCGGTATAGTCGGGCATTGAGAAGTATATGCCGATCGGTTGAAGGATTTTCTTTGCCTTGCTACGATATAGGAGGATGAGTTGATGGAGCCCCCAGGTATGGCTGCCTGCAGATTGTCGATAGTATCTTACTTGCCTTGTGCTACTTCAGACAAGGGAAGCGTAGGATCTATGCAAGGAAACGACCAATCTAATATGTGAAATTTTCTTCCTTACGTTCATCAGCGCAAGGCGCAAAAAGACTGGGAATTAACACGTTGGAGGGAAAACGTTCAACTACTATTCACCATTTTTTCGGCATCTGTGTAACGTCCCAGGCAGAAGAATTATTCAGAGTTGTGGGTTTATAGCTGCAGGGAGCCCGAAAAGCTAATCCCAATATGGTACAATGAGATAGGAAGCTCAACCCTCTGCGAAGCTTGAGAAGCAAGGACCCGTATAATACATGGAGTTGTGTGATTACCAGCTATATTCTAGTAGCTCTTCATACTAGAAGGTTTTTGGGTTTTTACTGCATCAATTTTCTAAGTGGGATACGATTTTAGTATGGCTGGAAGCTACGATTTGATATAGCATTTGATCCATATGATCGTTTAAACAGTTTTATACTTATAATAGCATATAGGCATGGTTGATCTACTTTGGACATGAACTTATGACTTGGGGAGCTTTAATCAATAGCTTGAAAGTTTCCCTACTTAGGATATGCCAAAAATTTCCTTGAAACTAGTCGATAAACCTTAATAGTAGAATAGAGGTTTTTCAAGGAGAAATTTCACGTGGGTCTTCTATGACTATTGACATTGGGAATTACCCTTGATAAATCATACAAATTACAACTTTTCAAGATGTTTGTAACTTGGAGAAAGCTAGGAATGAGAGATGTTGGGTGTATTATATGGTTATGGCTTCTTGGAAAGAATTTATTTTGAGACAGTTTATTATATAGGTGGAGCCCTTAAATAATTTATATCTTTTGTCTATCATCTATTTTGAAATAGGATTTGAAAAGGAGAGAACTCCTTGCAATTCTCTCAAATTGTTCTACTTGTATATCTCATTCCATGAACTCATTTATTATTTGGAGTATTCTAGTAGCTGATCTATAATTATGATGAGTCCTTGGTGGGACAAGGAGCATTGTCCTTTCTTTCTTTCTATTTTCAGGTAGACTATGAACGTTAGGGGAGCCTCAAGGACCTACCCAAGATTCATGGCATCAAGATTGGGAATGTCTTCTCATTCCTAGTGCTTCTTTGCTTTACACTATCCTCCTAACCTTGGAATTTTAATACTGGCTTCTAGTTCACTCAGATTGGGAGAATGTTTTATTGTGAAAGTATCGAAGAAAGGTATAAGTATATTGAGGTTATATTTGGATTTTTTGATGTTGGGAATTCCCTTGGACTTGGTTGGAGTATTCAAATTTATGATTTACTTGAGATCCCCACTTATTACTTGGATTTCACTAACATTTTATATGCATTTCTTCATATATTTAATTGCCCACCTCTGCAAAATTACTATTGAATAGTAAAATGCCAAGATTTGATTATGCTAATCTAGATTGAGTGACACGGATAATAACTGTGTGCCAGCATTGAAGCCTGCAGTCCCACAATTCATAGTGTGCATGTTCTAATGTGCTATGTTTGTGGATAAATGTAGGTGAGTTGGCATACCTCTCCATCAGGTTTGCATTAGAAAATCTAAGGCATGAAGACACTATGTTGGTAACTTCAAGGAGCACTCTACATCAGATTTTCTCCAAGTATTGATAAATATAATTAAACTCTCTATTGGAGACTATTCATCAGTATCATTGTACTTTTTGCAATGTACTAACATATATGTTAGTATAATAACTGACTCCCACTTTGACACCTTGTTAAGAGGAATGGTATGATATGGATTATTATCACCTATGTGGTATTGAGAGGTTGGTTATTAACTGACTACTCTCACTAGTTGTTTAAAAAGGGCAATAGTAGATGTTTGAAATTGATTTACTTTGATATTGAAAATTGGTCTAGTAGTGTAGTAGGATAGATGTCTGATAGGTCAAAACACACACACACACACACATTTTCCCCTTGGGATCACTTGGGATTTTTAGGTATGCATACTCATCCCCCTGGGGGAACCTTTTAATGTTTATGCATGAGAGCATTTTACATGAAGGACTTGGGGAGCAAATTATAGTTTTATAGAGAACAATTTGGATATGCATACTTTTAGTGATATTACAGAAATATATATTGTGCATATATGGAAGATAATGATTTGGAACCCAAGGACAAGGATCCTTGTGGATTTGATGCCATAAATTAAGGATACTAGGCCATGAAACCACTTAAACCTTGGTGGAGTATTATAGAAGGATACATGGAGCACTAAATATTATAATTTTCTATGGCTGAAGCATTGGCCAGATGCAATTTGATGGAACATTGATGGTTCGGTTATGGCCATAGATCTACTACTAGCGAGAGCATGGATGTTTTAGGTCAAGTTAGATGGAGAGATGGAGGTACTGGGGGACATTTTTTGTTGGGATTTAGCATGGGATTCCCTAAGATTAGGCAAGAGATCTCCAGTAGTTACACCATGAACAAGCATGGGTAGATAGGGACAAGGGTTGGAAGGAGGTCCTTATACAATGAAATACCCCCACTCTAGGTACTATTGGAGTTAAATGGATTATTGAGAAATATCCCCACTCTAGGTACTATTGGAGTTAAATGGTGATAATGGATTATTAAGAAGGACAATTGCATTTCTTGCTAATAAGGGTAGCTTGTTACGGTAGGCAGCCTAGGGTGATGTTTGGGTTTTCTCACACCCCCTTGAGCCACTTGTCATGAATCTAAGCCCTTGATCCGGTTCATCTTATGCCCTTTGATGTAAAAGCTGAGCTGTTGACTAAAGAACTAAAGCATATAGGTACTTTCCATAATAAAAAGACTATATAAACATTTCAAACCTATTTGATTTGAAGAGATGGTCTACTTGTTTTGCAAGTTTGACTTTGGAAAGCGTCGCGATGACCTTATGGTCTACTCTCACAAGCTCGACTTACTACAGTGATCAAAGCCCCATTTTCTCAAGGTTGGAGAGGCATGTAGCACTGGCTAAGTGGAGAGTGAGAATGTTATGTGCTCTACTTCGAACTTCCTCTAATGATAGTTGTCTTTTTGTGCTGTCTAGAGTCTACTGGAACAATTTGAGAATGTTGGAATCATCTTGCTCAAGGATACACACAGATCCTCTTAGGGTCACATTGGCAAGTTTTTTGGATATTATCTCTCAGCGTTCGACTATGATCATGACTATTGACATTCAGATAATATGCCAGTTGCTTATCTATTTGCGAGACTCATCCTCAGTGTTAATATTCTTGGTGTATATTCTCGGCATTATCTCGACACCCAGGGAAGGGCCCGTTCCCTTGGATTATAACTCTTTGGGGAAGGAAGCGTGCCACTTCCCTGCCCACACTATGTGTGGTTATAATAATTATATGTTATATATTATAATATAAACATTTTCAATTACTGGTCCATTCAAAATTTCTTGTTTTCAATATGAATTCTTACAACATTCCTCTCATTTAATGCATGTTATTCCATGCAAGGGAGCAAGAAAATCTAAGATGGATGCAAGATTGTACTCCATGTGACAATATCGTTAAAACTGCAATGAGGATCAATTATTGTATTGTCTTATTCATGTATTTGTTGGACTTCAGCTTCCAAAATATGGACATCACAAAATCAATAATAAATCACCACCCCTGACATTTGCAAGGAGGATGGAGTCCTAATGGACCCTATGTCACGTCTCATGTCCAAGTGCTATTTTCCTCATTCTCTTTTTTCCTTAAAGAATTGATAAAATAGAAGGATTCGGCTTTAATTTCAAGTTAGTAGTTACTTGCTCCATGATGGACTACCTGCCACAAATCTAGTTTCTCTTGGACTAACTTGAGAGCTTGAGAGGCATCCTCAACGCGAATGATATATGTGAGTACGCAACCCTTGGCATGAGCAAGTGGACTATGAAGTCAAAAGAGAGCCTCATCTTATCAGTGCTTCACACTGATTACTAGGCTTGCTGCAAACATATACAAAAGCTAGATATGAAAGAAACAAACCTTGATGAAGACCCAAATATTGAGATATCGAGCTCCATTCGTGATATGCCAGGGTGACCATTGTGCATTTATGTCACCGACTTGTTAGCTGCAGATGCGGTTGGTACACCGCCCATGAATAATAGCTGGATGACATCTATCGTTATGTACTCTAGTTAGTGGCTCACTTAATATGCCACCTAGGTTAGTTGAGTTTGGTTTGAGACCCACATATAGGGTTCATCTATTCCTTTTGTACGAAGACAGAGAGTTTTTTTGGCTTTCACAACTAAGAAGAGAGAAACTATTTTCAGCCTCCACCTTTGTGTGTATTCCCCATTATTTATGTGAGAAATCTGCAAGTGAGACTCCTTACTTCTCTCCCACTCTCTTCACATGGTATCAGAGCTCGGTTCATGGTAAGGATCTCAAGGAAGCAAACCAAGTTCGCGGTGTCTTGGTAAGAGGATCAGTGTTGCTTTCCTTTTTCGAGTTTGGAGCAAATCTTTGTAGGTAGCACAACCGAAAAGTGCAAGAGTGCATTGTCTTAGATTGGGATGCCCTTCGTAGTGTGGCGAGAGGGTAGTATATGCTACAGGAGAAGGCGAAGCCCCTGGTCACATTATTTTTTTGATTTGAGGCCATTTCGGGGCCCGTTTTGGTGGCGGAAGTTTTCTACAGGCACTCAAAAAAGTGCCTTGTTTTTGCTTTGCGACCATTGTTCTGTAGGTTGGTGAAAATTTGCCATAGAAATTGCATCATATGCCTGTGCATAGAGATATTGGGAGTGACAAAATCATTCTTATTGCATGTTGATGCAAAATCGTCACTCAGAAGTGACTGTGTGGTCAAATACCACTTTCGTCAGTTTTGCAGATTTGTCCTTGTGAGGCAGAAGTTGTGGTTTTTGTAGTGACAAAATATTTTTGCAGTGTTCTGTAATGGCGTCTGATGCTCTTTCACAGATAGTCACTAAAAAGCTTGATAAGAACAACTTCCAAGCATGGAAGTTTAGAATGACAAATTTCCTTAAAGGAAAAGGCTATTGGGAGTTCATTACTAGAGCTGAACAAGAACCAGTTATTCCTAATGTTCCCAATCAACAAGAGTTGCAGGCATTTAAAGGATGGCATGAGAGAGCCAGAAAAGTTATGTACTGGCTGTCTATCAGTATTTCAGATTCTATGATTGTGCATATTCAGGATGCAAGCACGCCGAAGGAGGCATGGGATACTTTGACAAAAATGTACAGCAAAAAATACGCAAGCCAAGAAAATGCAGCTCAAGCAGGAGTTGCATAATGTGCAGAGAGAAAATATGAGCATCAATGACTACCACATGAAGGTGAAGAAGATTGCAGATGCACTTGCTTCCATTGGGTCGCCAGTGGAAGATGATGATTTAGTTTCTATGACCTTGAATGGTCTAGGAAAGGATTATGCATAGTTCTGGTCATCCATTGCCGTCCGTGAAAAATTTCATGATTTTGAGGAGTTGATTGCTGTTCTAATTTATGAAGAACAGAGAAATGGTGGTGCATCTTCTTCAGGAGGAACTTCAAAAGAAACTATCTTCTATTCAAATGCGAGAAGAGGTAGAGGCAGAGGTAGAGCACACCGATCTGGAGGCCGTGGTAGAAATCAGAATATGCAACAAATTTAAGAAAACCAGTCCTATGGAGGAGGACGTGGTAACCTTAGAGGCAAGGGGAGCCAAAGAGGTTGTGGTGGATGGCAAAGAGGCCAAAATGCAAACAGCAATGTTGAATGCTACTACTGTGGTAAAATGGGTCATATGGCTAAAGACTGCTATAAAAAGTAGAATGACATTATGAATGGAAAATTGCAGCAAGGCAATTATGCATCCTCTAGTAGATAGGGTGACTGCACATCCTATTGTGCAGATTGGTAAAATTCCTTTGTCTATGCAGGATGGGAAAAAGAAATACCTATCTGATGTATTTCATGTCCCGAATATCACCAAGAACCTGGTTTCTGTTGATCAAATGGTTGAGCAGGGCTTGCAGGTCAGATTTAATCCTCATGGATGCTTTGTTGAGGATATGAAAAATAGCAAAAGGGAAGAAGAAGGGCAGGATGTTTACGTTGGATGCAGACATGCCTGAATTGAGTGTAGCAATATTTGCACATGGGACCGGTGTAGTTGCAGATATTGATATATGGCATAAATGCATTGGTCATGTTAATGTACAACGACTTAAATTAATGTAGGCCCAAAATATTGTTGCAGGATTGCCTAAGTTCAAGGTTGCAGAAATGCACAAGGTATGTGAAGCCTGTCAATTTGGAAAACAGGCAAGGAAACCATTTCCTAGACATGTTCAAGAGAGTAAGAGGCCATTGGAATTAATCCACTCTGATGTGTGGACTACTAAAGCTGCATCTATTGGAGGCTGTCATTATTTTGTCACTTTTATTAATGACTACAGCAGAAAACTTTGGGTGTATTTTATGAAAAAGAAAAGTGAAGTATTTGGGCATTTCAAAGCTTTTAAAGCTATGGTTGAAAAAGAAACAGGCTTGCAAATAAAATGCCTAAGGCCAGATGGAGGGGGAGAGTACCTCTCAAATGAGTTTGCAAGGTTCCTGCAGGAGCATGGCATAAAGCAGTAATATTCATGCAGTCATACCCCACAGCAAAATGGACTTGCAGAAAGGAAAAACAGGCATATTGGAGAGGTATCTCGTGCCATGCTCAACGAAAAAGACTTGCCAGATTATTATTGGGCTGAAGCAGTTGCTACAGTAGTCTACATAATGAACAGGACTCCCACTGTAGCAAAACATGGCATGACACCAGAGGAGAGGTATACTAGTAGGTCAAAGTGATACAAGAACCAAAACCCACTTCTTTTGAGTAAGCCATGGGAAAAGAAAAATGGGAGAAAGCCATGGATGAAGAAATGGAAGCAAATGCTACATGGGAATTGGTGCCTTTGCCTAAAGACAAGAATGCAATTGGCTACAAGTGGGGTTATAAGGTGAAGCACAATGCAGATGGTTCTGTGAGCAGATATAAGGCAAGATTAGTTGCAAGGGGTATGCATAGACATATGGCATTGATTATGAAGAAACATTCAGTCCGGTTGCAAGGATGACAACTGTAAGAGCAGTCATTGCTATGGCTGCATCGAAGGGATCAGATGGATGTAAAGAATGCTTTCTTGCATGGTGACTTGCAAGAAGAGGTCTATATGGAGCAGCCACTAGGTTATGTGCATGCTATTCATCCTGAGTTGAAGAAATCCTTGTATGGCTTGAAGCAAGCACCCAGAGCATGGCCTGACAAGATAGGATAGTATCTTGTCACTATTGGCTTTCAGATTTCCACAGCAGATTTCTCACTTTATGTGAGAAAAACAGAGAAAGGTATTATGCTACTTATCATTTAAGTTGATGATTTGATCATCACACGTGATAGTGATGAAGATATCCTTCATGTGAAAATGCTATTGAAGCAAAAGTTTGAGATGAAGGATTTGGGAGAGCTGCGTGTACTTCTTGGGCATTGAGGTGATTAGATCCACAAGTGGGATATGGCTCTTGCAGAGGCAGTATGGATTGGACATGCTATCCAAATATGGGATGACAGGTTGTAAGCCTATTTCAATTCCTCTGGAGCAGAATTGAAGTTGAGTGTAGATGCAGGTGAGCTTCTGGAAGACCCTACTATGTACAAATGCATAGTAGGAAGTTTGATTTATATGACTATTACCAGGCCAGATTTGAGCTATGCTGTTGGGTTGGTAAGTCAGTTTATGCAGGCTCCAAGGAAATCGCATTTGGATGTGGCTAGATGCATACTGAGGTATGTGAAGTCCACATTGCAATATGGACTATTTTATGAGACTGGGGTTCAGATACAGTTGCATGGAAACACTGATGCTGATTGGGCTGGTAGTATTTTTGATAGATGATCCACCAGTGGATATGTGTTTTCTTTTAGGAGTGCTATTGTCACTTGGAGCAGTAAGAATCAGCCTACCGTTGCCTTGTTGAGCACAGAGGCTGAGTACAGGGGTGCAGCCATGGCTGCATGTGAGGCTTGGTTGCGTACAAGCTACTTTATGATATGGCCAGTTGTCATTTATTGTGACAACATGAGCAGTATACACTTGGCAAATAACCCAGTCTATCATGCTAGAACAAAGCACATTGAGGTGCATTATCACAATGTGCGAGAGAAGGTTCTAGTAGGTTTTATTGATTTGGATTATGTCAGCACAGAGGATCAGGTAGCTGACATATTCACAAAGGCATTGGGTGCAGAGAAGCTATGCAAGTTCAGAGACCTGCTTGGTGTGCATGAATTGGGATTGAGCTCGAGGGGGAGTGTTGAGATATCGAGCTCCACTCATGATATGCTAGGGTGACCATTGTGCATTTATGTCACTGACTTGTTAGCTGCAGATGCGGTTGGTACACCGCCCATGAAGGATGACAGCTATCTTTGTGTACTCTAGTTAGTGGCTCAGTTAGTATGCCACCTAGGTTAGTTGAGTTTGGTTTGAGACCCATATATAGGGTTCATCTATTCCTTTTGTATCAAGAGAGAGAGTTCTTTTGGCTTTAACAACTAAGAAGAGAAAAATTGTTTTCAGCCTCCACCTTTGTGTGCATTCGCCCATTGTGTATGTGTGAAAGTTGCAAGTGAGACTCCTTACTTCTCTCCCACTCTCTTCACTTATGGGTTTCCCTAACGTTGGTCCTATTTTTGCTTGATACAATCTTCATTCGGGGTGCTTCTAACATGGAAGCCTTAAAATTTTTCTTGTTAATTGTTGACATTATGGATTCCCTGGTTTTTTCGTTCTATATTCACATTATGCAGTCCTAGGTTTCCTCACTCTATATGCCAATTTATGGAGATCTTTTATCAAGCCTTATTTTATGAATCCCTAATGGAGATATTTGAACATTATTGAAGTGCTTGGATCCAAGAGAGGAGCTAGAATACTACGAGCTTGGATTACTATGCCAACCTTTTCTGATTTCTTTATTACCTCAATATTTCCATTGACCTTGGACACCTAGATTGCAGCCTAGATAGCTCATAATCCTTGAGGATTTGAAGCTTGAGTCCAATTGTGAAGTTGTAGATATTTGAATAAGCTACAACTTTCTTTTGGCCATCCGAGATTTATAACAAAACCTATGGTACTACAAAAAAAGCAAAAAGTTGTTTTTGCTTCTGCCAAGAAAATGCCTTGAAATTGCAGAAATATCTGGACAGTTAGTTTACAACCTCATTATCTCTCAATCTTTGAAGATTTGCAGTATGAGTCCAATTAATACGTTGTAGATCTATGAATAAGCTATAACTCTTCTTTTGGAAGGGAACAAATGCGACATTTATAACAAAAGCTATGATGCTGTCAAAACAGCCAAAAGGTGGTTTTGCTAATAGCCAAGAAAAAGTCTTAAAATTGCAGAAATTTTTGAATAGCTAGTTTGCAACTTGATTACCTCTCAACCTTTGAGGATTTGTAGTATGAGTCCACCTGAGAAATTGTAGTTCTATAAATAAGATACAACTTTTCTTTTGGAAGAAAACCCGTCAGACATTGATAACAAAAGTTATAGTGCTGTCAAAATAGCCAAAAGTTGTTTTTGCTATGCCAAAAAAAGGAGTAAGGATGCCTGCTTTTGGATATTTTTAGATTTCTACACTCTGAAAGATCAAGATGGATTTCTTTACACTTTTTGAATGCCAACATATTATTACTTTTAGAACTTTGGAATGCTTACAGGAAAGTAACATGGCACTGAGGGACTCGGAATATGTACCTTTTTATGAATATTTATTTTACAAAATTTCCATTGACCTCTAGTGGACACAAGATTAGCAGAAGAACTAAGGAGGCTCAAAGTAGACTATGTAAGACATGAGAGGGAGATAGCAAATCTATATCTCTTGCAATATGTTTTCAACAATACATGATAGGCTTCTTATATAGAGAAAGCCTTTAGAATAGTCAAACCATGTGGGATCCTCTCATCCACATCTCTCCTTGTGGATATCCTCAATCCACATCTTCACATCATGTAGTCCACATCCTAGGGTGGCTACTTTAATTCTTTCCTATACCATACCTTAGCCTTTAATCTATGTGCTCATGGCACCATATCTCAACAATCTGTATGTAATCTATTGAATTATTAATGTTCTCCAAAGATTACTTGGGCAATGTATCTATTTTAGAATAGCACTTTGCAGCAATGTGATTCATTTTAGTATAGCGCTGCTGCTTGGTTGCAGCTTGATGGTTGCACATTGGGATTACAAGATGAATGGCATACAATTCATTTGTTTAGGATTTGTGGTCACTAGCCCGATGGCTAAAATTTGACAATAGATTAAGAGAACCAGCCTAAAGGGGACTATTTTAGTATAGCACTTTGCAACAATACGATCTATTTTAGGATAGCACGGTGGTAGTGCAGGATACTAGGTCACTAGTGTGGTGGTTGGTTGCACACTAGGATATTAATTGCCACCAACACAGTGGTTTGCTTCTATTATTACAAGATTAATGGAATACAATTCATTCATTAGGATTTGTGGATTAGTTATGGGATTTACTGAAACAAGCGTGATGGTTGTTTGGGATATACTAAAAACAAGCATGGGATTTATTGTTTGGGATTTACAAAAACAAGCACGATGGTTGTTTGGGATTTATTAAAAGAAGCGTAGTCTCAAATAAATTTTCCATTTTCTAGGATAAGTGGAATATTGTTTCCTTGCAATGAGACTACATTTTCTTAGTTCTATCTTAGTCATCCTTGTCCACTGCTCCAAGACACTCCATGATGTTCTCATGCGTGTCTAAATCCAATTTGAAGACACTCTTTCCCTTCTTTCGTTGTGGCACAATTTGCATCTGGAGCTTAATAGCTCTTACTAGCTGAGAGTGCACAAAAGTTTGACGATTTTTATGTAATAGAACATAATTGTGGCCTCTCATGGCTTGTTCCCCATTGATCCTTAAATGCTTCCTCAACCTTATGCTTAGGCTTTGTGCACTATAACACAAAGTATGGGTCATCTTCCTCGTTCTCCCTAGAGGCAATGACAAGTGCAAAGTTACCCCCCTCTTCTATACAGACAATGAGGTCATTGAAACTCTCCCCAAATTGTGGCAAGTCATTGTTTATCTCTTCATTGTTTGTCACTCCATGTGAACGTAGAGGAAAAACTTGAACGTAGGCCATGCTATAGCATCATGGCATCATTGAGCTTTTCTTGATGGCATGTTAATTGGTGTTTAAATAGAGCTCACTTAATAACCTCTTAATAATAGCACCACATCCATCATGTTCACCCTTGCCATGGCTAGACCCAAAGAAATTCCACATCACATCTAGACCAGTCAAGGATTTGAAGCTTGAGACAAAGTAGAATCCACGGGCTTATTTAAATTGAGAGGCAATACCATCTGACCACCCCCAATGTTGTTTTATATTTTTTGCATGGGGATCTTTTTTCATCCATTCTTAATGCAATAGAAAAGCATGCTACACCAATAAGGTGTCATGATCCCTATCATCCTAAATGTAGAAATGGTAATGTGCATTACATTGACCTGGACTCCTGTACTAGCTTAGACTCCTGTGAGTCAGCAAGTAGATTGACATCAGTTGTAGAAGAATTAAGCAAATAATTATACGTGATATGCACAAGAATTGTTATCTACTTATTGTACCAGTGAACACTGTGTATCTCATCTTCTTGAAATGAATATTTTTTGTAAAATCTATGATAGAGACAATAGTGTCATGGGAAAATTTGGCAACGCACTTGAATTGCTTATCTTTCCAATTGGCCATGAAATTGTGAAGCAAATATTTTGGGATGGATTGAACCAAGTGACCTATAAGCTCCCTTGGCTGAGCGCACTTATATGATAGTAGCCATCTCTTTTTATCAAATCCTTCGACATTGACATTTTCAAATCTCCTCCATTTTAGAGCAACAGGGCTGTCTTCCCTCTGTTTATTTGGACAAACATGAAATTGCCTCTTCTTCAACTTCAGACTATAATGCTTGCATGTGCCATGAATGCATTCAATACAGTGACACTCATGGTCTCCTTTGGACAAAATACTGGCTCCGACAGAGACCTTAGGCTACAAAACTTGGTCTCCCTTGCAACACATGATGAGGATCCATGTCCAAGTCAAAGTCTATGTGTGTTTTGAAATAACAAACATTCTTGTCTTTGACTTTCTTGATGTAACAAGGCTTACAATGCTGAAAGCTCCTCTGTCCAATTGAAATGTCAGGATTCTTAGCTCCGTCTGCTGACCCAACATGCAGGAATAACAATACTTTAAGCCTCTTTTTGCACTACTATGAGGCAAACAGAATAAAACACAATACGTGCAAAAACGCAGTCTAATTAAACTAATCAACCTACAGGAAAACAAACCCCAAGTTGGTTTAATATAGTCACATATAATGAATCTAATAATTAAACTAATCCAGCTACTAGCAAAACAAAACAATTTCAACCATTGTGCTGATTTAGGACAGTCACAATTTCAACCACTAGTTTGGTTTAGGATAGTCACAATTTCAACCACCGGGCTGGTTTAGGACACGAACACAACTTCAACCACCACTGGGCTGATTTAGGATAGTCACAATTTCAACTATCAGGCTAGTTTAGCCTGATGATTACAATTTCACATATTAGACAATAACAAGTATATTGCTTTTTATTTCTGAATTTCACAATTAGAAAATAACAATATATTTCTTTTTATTTTTGAATTTCAAAATCATACAATACCAATATATTGCTTTTCATTTCTTTATTCTACTCAACCACGATTTTTATCAGTAACTACTGTTTGAATTGAATAAGCACGGGGATGGTTTAGGACAATCGCATTAAGTCTTAGCCATCCCGATCTAGAAATTAATTGGTATATGACTTGAATAGTAGGAAATTAAATTTAACTAATTTAAATACTAAGAAAGACAGTAATTTCAACCACCAAACTGGTCAACAACTAATGTCTATTCAATGATGCTAGTTCAAGACAATTACATAACTGGTGATTGAGCTGAACTAGCCATGGTTGCATGATGTTCCACCATCGGGCTGGTTTAGTAAAATAACAATATATTGCTATTTTGTTGTGCGAAATATATTATTGTTAATTTTTATTCAATCACGCTGATTTGGAATAATGGCATAACTGGTGTTTGAGCTAAACCAGCCACCACTTTTGCATCACTATTGCAAGATGTCTCAACCACCAAGCTGGTTTAGGACAATAACAATATATTGCCATTCTATTGCAAAATATATTGCTGTTAATTTTTGCTCAACCATGCTGGTTCAGGACAATCACATAACTGGTGTTTGAGCTGAACCATCTACAGTTGCATGATGTTCCAACCACCAGGCTGGTTTAGGAAAATGCATTAAGTCCAAGCTAGCCTAGTTTAGAAAAAAAACAAGTATACTATCCCAAAGCTCAATCACAAACAACCATTAGGCTGGTGCAGGCAACCACCACTAACCTGTGTTTTATCAAGCATGTGTATGATGTGCTCATCGAACTCCTTGCATCTCGTTCACTTTTCACATATGTGCTTCCTATTTGGAGAAACTCTCATATTTTCATGCCAAAATGTTCTCACTCTAGCAATGACTTCTGCACTTAGGTTGTCTCTCCTTTTCTTGTGCTCAATTGAAGCCCACAAACTTCTCGGATTGGTATGATCATGCATTGCTTCCGCTCTGGGTTCAACCACTAGAGCCATTTTAGTCCTTCTAATTGACACATATTTGACATTGTACGTCAGCCATTTCTCCTTTGTTTCAAGGGACACCAACATAGCTTATGCCATCCTCTTTGCAGCTAGTTGATCTAAGCTACATCCACCCCTTCCACTTTTTATAGGCTATTTCTCAGGTTAGAGAATATCACCTCTTGGGCGTGCATCTCCCGAGGTGTTAGTAGGGTTGTTACTCTATGAACTTTAGGGTGCAAGCTAAATCTTGTGAAGAATCAAGACTGGTATTCACCTAAATGGCTTGATTTTGCTGCCTCAAATGCTCCAACCAATTGTGACACCACAGCTCTTGTTCTTTACCCCAATGGCAATGATCGAATGCGGGCATCTACAACTACTTCTTGTTGCTACTCTGCAAGGAGTCTTCTTTCTTCTCATTGTTTCTCCCTTCACAAAGATTGCAAAAGTGTCTTATGTTGCTATTTCGATACCATGCCATTGATTTCCTTGACCCATAATATGTTCCTTGTGCCTTGACCAAGCTTTTTAGCTTTCCTATCTCATAGCTTCTATCTACTTTTGTTGCAAGCAATGGTGATCTACATGTTGCCATTGATGCCATGGCAACAATCAGTTAACCACCATGATAGACCTTCCAAAATAGAGAGAAGCTAGCTTATGAGGTGATTAAAGAATAGAAGACAACTTTCTTGAAAGATGACAATGCCAAACCAAAGTCTATGCAAGGTCACGTCAAGGTGCGTGCGGGTCGCAGGGTGGTTGCAGATTGTAGGTACTTAATATTCCAAGATTCAACAAGCGGGAGGTGTGAAATTTCAAAATTCATGGGAGTAGCAAAATTTTCAACCGCCTGTTTTTTCCCTCCGGCGATACATGTCAGCAGAATTGGATATCTCAAACAAGTGCAACGTGGCCTAGAATTCTTCAAAACACAAATAGGCCAAAGGGCACACTATCGAGTTTAATGATTTGTATTATGAAATGCAATGACCTTTGGTATGCTTATGAGCCATATAGCAAGCAAGTGCATGGAGAAAGAAACAATTCAAATTTGTAAATAGTGTTGGATTTATTAAAAGATCTTTGCACATGCACAAATTGCACATTTTCATCTTCTTCCATTATAGGGTGAATCTAGATACCAATATCAACAACTATCAATGTTTTAAGACCTCCATGTAGTAGTGCCACTAGTTTGAACTCTAAATTTTCAATCCATTTTGGTTTTCAACAAATTTAAAAAATGTAATGGAGAGTGCCCTCAAATGGGTGTACATAACTTTAGCACAACATTGGAGGTCCATTAACTCATTGATAATGTTCTCATTTAGGTGATAAAGTTATGTACATACACCCATCAAATGGGTGTACATAACTTTAGCACAACATTGGAGGCCCATTAACCCATATATAATGTGTGGGGGTTAAAGGTCACTGTGCCTTTACCCCGGTTATGTACAATACTCAAACACATATATAAATGAATGAAAAAGAAGATTAGGGTGTTCTGCACCTACCAAAACTTGTGTGGCTCTCTGTTTCTCTCTCTTCCTCTTCCGTTCTTGCTTCCGTTGAGAGCACTCTCAACTGGTATCAGAGCCCGGGTGATCTAGCTGAGCGTGCAGCGAGAAGAGAAGAAGCAGGGCACCATGGCAGCCAGCAGGGGGAAAGATGGGTAGCAGCAGCGCTTGAAGCTCAGCAGCTCTGTAGGAGGAAGGAGAAGCTCTATGGGAAGCTTTGTGGGTGACTTTACTTGTATCCGAGTGTGTAGAGACCTTGGAGGAACCTTTGGAAAAGTCACTTTGGTTTTGCAAAGTGGTTTTGAGAGCCTGTTAAGTGTTTTCAAAGAAAAAGTCGTTTTTTGAGCTTTTCCCTGTTCCATTCGATGACAGAGACTCCGTATTGACTTGTAGAGGCAACTATTGCTTGCTTTTGGTGTCCACTTCACTTCAGGAGCTTGGAAACACCTTCATTCTTGAAATTGGGATCATTTCATTGGATTTCTGACTCACTGTGTCAGTTTCTGCGTTTTTTCTGCTCGAGTGTTGGAACTCAAGTTTGGAGCAACCATTTGCAGATCTGTCAGTTCCGGTGGACTCAAGAGGTCCTAAAACTTCTATGTTGCTCATCATTCGCACTCATTCGCACTCTGTTTTTCGGTCCGTGTGTTGGACCCAGTGATTGAGACCACGTTTTCCAAAACCGTCTGTCCCATTGCATTCCCGACACCTAAAAACCCCTACCTATCAGTTCTTACGTGATTCGATGAAGGATTTTCAAAGTTATAGATCTTTGTGTATTCGATTTCATCTCTTTGTTATGCATTTTTCATTCTAAGGTTTTGAAACCTTAGATTTATGCCACATGGTAGTGGATAAGTGTTGACTCCCATTTCTCACTCATCGGTTGGGATTTTGGAGTTCCAGCGCCCATGTTTTGAGGCATCTTAGGTTCTATTTTCAATAGCGGTCATTACCGTGGGACTATGATTTCTTGAGTATACCTTATGCAGATCACTCTAGTTGCAGTTTGAGCAGTGTTGTGCACCCATTTGTGGTGTGCATTGGGTTGCACTGGATGATTTATAGGCCATTTGGATGCATTGTGGTCCTTACTGGATGCGCTGATAGGCCCAAATTGCCTTGTGGGATGCTATTTTTATGGACGCTTTGCACATGGATGCTATTTTATGCTGAGGGACAGCTTTGACACATTGTAGGTGATGCACTGATAGTGCTATGCTCTCTTGGATGAGATATTATTAATGCATATGCCAGTGGACGATGTTTATGCTTGAGTCATTTGGCACTTATTGGCATTTTGGATTGCCATTGCAGTTGGCATTTTCTTTTGGGCCAGATTTACTCATATGGATGCATAGTATATGCACATGAGTCAGATGCTTTGAGACATGAGTTTTGGTGATATTTCACTCTATTGTGGCATACACATTTGGGTGCACTTGGTATTTGGTGTGATTCTCTCTTGTAGGCACTAGCATTTGGGATTTTTGCTTCATTTGCATCATGGCATCCTCTTCCATGTCTAAAAAGGAGTTTTTTAGCATTAAAAAGTTTGATGGGACAAACTTTTCTTTGTGGAAAGAACAAATAAGGGATGTGCTTATTCAAAAGAAGCAAATTAAACTCTTGGTAGGGATTGAAGCTAAGCCTGCAAATATGTCTGAGGATGATTGGAATGAGTTGGATGCATTAGCAAAATCTACTATTAGACTTCATCTTGCAGAGTCAGTTTATTTCACAGTAGTAAATGAGGAGACTACAAAAGATTTGTGGAAGAAACTATGTGCCACTTATGAAAAGGAAACCGCCTCTAGTAAAGTTTACCTCATGAAGAGGTTGTTTGAGCTGCAGATGAAGGAAGGGGTCTCCATTGCTTCTCACTTGAATGAATTCAATATTATTTTCAGCCAGCTTCAGGCTCAGAAGATGAATTTTGATGTGGAGACTAAGTCAATATTTCTCTTATGTTCATTGCCATCCTCATGGGATACCTTCCGTATAGTTATCAGTAACTCTGCACTTGGTGGAGTACTGAAATTTGATGATGTTGTGGGTAGCTTGTTGGCTAAGGAGATTAGACAGAAGTCTATGGATGGCAACAAGCAGGATGCAGCCTTAAATGTGCAAAGGGGCATATCACAGTTCAGGGGGAAGTCCCAAGAAAGAGGGAAGTCTCGTAGCAAATCCAGGGCACCGAACATTGAGTGTTACCAGTGTGGCAAGAAGGGCCATATGAAAAAGGATCGCTACAAACTGAAAAGAGAGCAAAAGGATAAGAAAAAGAATGCAAATTGGGGTGCAAATCAAAAGGAAGAGAGTCCAAGGGAGGACAAAGGAAAAGTGAAGATCGAGGAGATCAATGAAGTCACACATGATAGTGACAATGACGTTCTCTTCATGTCTAGTTTATCTGTAGAGTTGCTTACCACTTCAGATGATGCATAATATTCCCAGGATTGGATTTTGGATTTTGGCACAGGTATACAATCAAGGGTAGATGATGGATCATCTATTGGTGGAAATGATGAGCCAAATGTGGCTGATATGCAGGTGGGACAGCAAGCTGAAATGCCCTTGAGAAGATCATCTAGAGTGTCTAGACCACCTGATAGATTTGTTCCAGGGGTAGACTATATGATGCTTACTGATTGCAGGGAGCCTTCTTGCTACAGAGAGGCTATGATGCGCGAGGATCAATGCAAGTGGGAGTATGCTATGCAATCAGAGATGAGTTCACTTATGAAGAATAAGACTTGGGACTTGGTTTCTTTGCCACATGGAAAGAAAGCATTGCCATGTAAATGAGTCTACAAGATGAATTCAGGTCACAGGTGATGATGTACCTAGGTACAAGGCCCGTTTGGTCGCTAAAGGGTTCAGGGTGTGGACTTTGATGAGATATTCTCTCCGGTTGTGAAGATGACCACACTTAGATGCATGCTTGGACGAGTGGCATCTAAGGATATGGAGCTTATGTAGATGGATGTCAAGACAGCTTTCTTGCACGGGGATCTGCATGAGGAAATTTACATGGTGCAGCCGGAAGGATTTGAAGAAAAGGGCAAAGAGCATTTAGTTTGCAAGCTGAAGAAGAGTCTCTATAGTCTTAAGCAAGCGCCTAGAGAATGGTATCAAAAGTTTGATGCTTTCATTCGGTCCCAGGGTTTTACAAGGAGTGAAATTGATCACTGCCTCTACACTAAAAGGGCTAAGGATAATAGCCTGATACTCCCGATGCTATATGTGGATGATATGCTATTGGCTAGCAAGAATACTTATGAGCTAGATGCATTAAAGGCCAAGTTGCATGAGGCCTTTGATATGAAGGATTTGGGACTTGCAGGTCATATTCTTGGTATGCGCATCACGCGTGATCGGAGTAGGAAACTCCTTTGGCTTTCACAGAAGGAGTATGTTACAAAAGTATTGCAGCATTTCAATATGGAGGGGGGGAAGGCAATGAGTACTCCATTGCCTCCATATGTGAAACTGAGTCATACAGATAGTCCCAAATCAGATGAGGAAAGGGCCATGATGTCCAAGGTTCCTTATGCATCAGCAGTTGGGAGTCTTATGTATGCTATGATAGCTACTAGACCAGACATTGCATTTGCAATGGGAGTTGTTAGCCGGTATATGGCTAATCCAAGAAAGAGGCATTGGGAGGTAGTTAAGTGCATCATGAGGTACATGAAGGGTACCAAGGAGATGTGCATCTTCTTTGGTAAAGGAGACATGCATGTACTTGGGTACACAGATTCAGACTATGCAGGGCATGTGGATAGTAGGAGATCCACTTCTGGTTATGTGTTCACCTTTGCAAGTGGTGCAGTGTCGTGGATGTCTCGCGCACAAGTGTGTTGCTTTGTCTACCACAGAGGCTGAGTATGTTGCAGCCACAGAGGGTTTCAAGGAGGCTATATGGCTTGATCGGCTAGTGGGAGATTTGGGGATTCATACAGGTGTACTGACATTGCATAGTGATTCCATGAGTGCTATTCAGCTAGCACGGAATCCAGTCTTTCATGCAAAGACCAAACACATTGAGATCAGGTACTATTTCATCAGGGAGGTACTTGAGGACAAGCGCATAGAGCTTGTCAAGGTTCATACAGATGATAACCCTACAGATATGCTGACGAAGAGTCTACCTAGTCAGCGGTTTGAGTATTGTTGTGTATTGATGGGCATTGGATAATATGCTCACTGATTGTTCTCACTTAAAGGCACATTGTCCTTTAAGTGGGAGGTTGTGGGGGTTAAAGGTCACTATGCCTTTACCCCGGTTATGTACAATACTCAAACACATATATAAATGAATGAAAAAGAAGATTAGGGTGTTTTGCACCCACCAAAACTTGTGTGGCTCTCTGTTTCTCTCTCTCCCTCTTTCATTCTTGCTTCCGTTGAGAGCACTTTCTCACAATGTTCTCATTTAGGTGTGTCCTTGGGTTGAGGAGAATCTCACGTAGTATACTTTTGAATGATTATTTGGTTGCATGTATGTACAAAATAAAATTTTGATGTTTGTGAATAAATTGTTATATCCTATACTCTGACACAAAGGTACACTTGTGTACTAGCCTCAACTACACGCAACGTGAGCATGAGATTCATTACTATACTAAATTTAACTAGATGTCAATAATAAACATGGTCATGGGCACTAGCATTGCTTTGTACTCATCCATCATTGTGTGATTCTCAAAAAAGTCACGCTCACTCTCACACTCAACCTATTACCTCTAACTTTCACACTGACTCTCAACCTCTAACTTTCACTCTCAGTCTAAATCTCTTGCTCTCAATTTTTCTCCTTGGTTATCTAATTCTCTCCCTTGTTCTCAATCTTGAACTCCCCTCATTCTCACTTTCCCTCTCTCAATTACTTACTACCTCGTTCTCACTTTCCAACATTCGCTCACTCAATATTGCTCACTCTAACACTCTTTCTCCTCCCCATTCTCACTCTCACTATATCCACACTCTCATACTCCATACAACTTACTTTTGCTCCCTCCCACTCACTCTTGCAAGTTCCATCACTACTAGCTCCCTCACTCTACCCTTGACCTTGTTCCACTTGGCCAAGCTCGGTGGCCTCTACCTTGGCCTTGTTCTATACTTAGGAAAACTCATCATCGACAGCGTAATCCTTTTCTCTCTTACAAATGTTTCTCTTGTCCAACAAAGAAACAAATGCCAAGATCAAAGAAGACATACATTCTATACAAATGGAATACATCAAGTAATAGAGTGTCCTTTTATGAGCCACAATTGATGCCAAACAAGATGATCAAACAAAAGTCCTATCAACATGCAAATCTACACGCCAACCATAAGACAAAGAAGAGAAATTCCTATCATTATCAACATGAAAAAATGGGTACATAGGTATTCAATTCCATCAAAATTAATTACCAACATTGTGTTACATCACCAACCTTTAATTAGCTTTTGTGCCATCCATAAGAAAAAACAAACTCTGAAAGCAAGGAGACTACTTCGACAACTACAATTAGGTCAAAGGAAATTTGTATCACCTCAAGAACAATCAACTTCGACAACCACAAAACTCCATGAAAAGAACACAGTGCAAAAACTTCCCACTCAAAGCATCAAATACCTGAGGATGGGTAATCAAATTGGTATGGGATAGTTGTTTACCCTATGGCAACAAGGGTCAGTACAGCCAATGCGAGATCATTGTATGTGTGGAGTAGCGGCAAAGTTCTGCTTGTAATATCTTGAGCTTGAAAGTAGTGTGAGGAATCCAATAGGATACAAATAGACAAAATAATCTCTAGAAAAGATATGATCATACTTGCAAAATCATGATCATGATAAAGGAAGACTAAAGTTGAGAGAGAAAGACTATAAGTCTAGACTTTCAAAAGGTGGAGAAACCCCAAGAGGTCTCCTACAAAAGAGTTCCCACCCTTGAGGTTCCTTACAAAAAGTGTAGAGAATCCTACCCTCCTTGAGGTCTCCTACAAAAGAGGTCCCACCCTTGAGATAGCATCATAGAAGTAAGAGCTACCCTCAGCCACTCTAAGTGTGCCAGCCCCAACAGAACCAATGAATAGCCCAAAAGGAGCAAAAGCAACACCAAAGACTCAAGAACAAAAAGAAGAAACCGACACTGTGGATCCAATTATCACCTGGGGAACACTAATTAATCTCAATGCTTCACATACCTTCAAGGTGCACTTGAAGGAGTATTTTAAGTGAAGAAGGGTTCGTGTCCCCAACTTTTGAGAAAAGGCCTGTCCACTAGAAGTGCCAAGTCTTGAAGGCATAGCCTCCACCCACGTGAACACTAACCATGGGATAGGTTAATTACACCTCTCGTAAGAGGTAATTATTAGAACAAGGTAGTGGGATCATTTTGTAACTGTAGGGACAATTGTAACTATCCCTAACAGCACTCCTTACTGGCTTGATCCACCATATAATGTTTTTGACTAGGGCTATTACATTTTGAAACTTACTATTGCCTTACAATAGTCAGACTAAAATCTCGAATAGCTATAAAAACCTGTATCAACTCCTGTTGAGAGTTTGAGTTGTTGAGTTGATGTATTCTCTGTTAAAACATAATATACAAGAAGCATACTACCTTTTGCAAGATTTCCTCTCTGTCCTCTTTACATCTCATGATAGTCTTTTATAGTCCGTCTACTGTCTGGACTGCTGGCACCTTGTTGTCAGGAGTGATGTGTTTGTGTTTTTCACTTGTCTAAAGACACTCTGAACAATTACATAGATTACATTTCAAAGACTCCTTTCCTTCAAGGGGTTGGTTCCACATTGCTTTGTGCAGGTTGCCTTTTTGAGCTCATTGATTGCAAGCTTGGCCCTCCTTGCTCCTTTCCTAAAGGGGGATGGTTCCTACCTTCGGGGGCATGACCCCTCCCTTCATGTCGCTTCCTCTTTCATTGCTTTAATTTCCCTGATCACAGGCTTAGCCCTTCTTGCTCATTTCTTGAAGGGGGTTGGTTCCTCCATTCAAGCTCCTTTTCTTCGCAGTCAAGCTCCTTGTCTTTTGTAATTTTTTCCCAAATGGCCAATTGAGCTAGAACATCTACTTCCTCGCTTCTAATAGCTATAGCAGGCAGGCACATTTGATCTCTCCATGACTTGGGAAGTGGCACCTATTTACAAAAACCACAAAGAAAAAAAATGCATAAGGTGGTAGCACGAAGGCCATCAGAACATGCAGTCATCTCTGATGTGGGTCTTGTAGATAGAGCATTTCGAACCCTACTACATAACATGATAGGCATACCATTTAACTATTGCCACCGTCAATACCACAACAGTGTCTCTCTGTACATGAATAAGTTTCTTCTTGATTCCTTCCTCCCTCATCCTAAGGCTGCAGAGGTTCTCCTTCAGCTACTCCACTCTTTGTTCACTCCATGCAACAGCTTCATCTGATTCTTCAGCATCTCCTGAAGCTACTTAAATTGATCAATAGCATCAAGGTGTGCCGTTTCAAAGACTTTCACTCTAGTTTAGAAATACCTCATGATGATGGACTGCTTTTCAAAATTTTCAAAATCCACTTCATGCTCGTGCACAACCTTATCATAATCTTGTTGCAGGGTCATGCCTAAGTTTCCGAAATTCCAAAAATGGTTCTACATAACAAGTTCTGCTATGGCTACTACAACTTACTCCACCGTGGTTGCTCTTTGCATCCTTCCTAGCTTAGAGAGTTGCCTCATTGTCTTCTCCATCATGGCTGCTCTCTATCCCATCCTTCTTAGCCTTGAATCTCTCTCGTAGCTCTTGCATCATCACTCTGGTTTCTACATTCTCCATTTTTAGTTCCTCCATCATTTGATCCTTTTCAATGTTTGATGCGCTTTGCATGTTGCAAAGCCATTTGTAAAGATCCTCCTTTTTGGCTCTCTAATCTTCAAGATTCTTTTGCATCATTGCTAGCTCATACTCTGTAATTTCCCCATCCGTTCTAATGTCTTCAAGCCTATCCTAGAGCTCCTTGATGTAGAGTTGATGCACTTCTCTGCTTCTTCTCTTCTATGCCTTTCCATGTCAACCATTTTTTCAGTGACCTCAGCTTGTTGCTCTTCTATTTTTAAGGCCCTTGCTTTTGCCTCTCTACCTTGGATTCTACACCCTCCCTGAGCATTTTCTCATGTAGCGCTGCCTTTGCAGCATCGGTGGCTTTCTCTTGTAGAAAAGTCATCTTCTGAGATGTCTTCTTATCGTATTGCTCAAAATTCCCTTTGAGGGTACATGCCATCAAGTGCATTGCAACTCCAATAGATTGAGCTGACAATTTGGATTTGCCATCCATGAAATTCTTCAAGTTGGTTATCATGCATTTGGAGATTGCCCTTGAGATAGAGACACCACATCCTTTAAGTTGCTCTACTAATGCTTAAACATGCCAAAACTTCATAGTTCCTCTCATATCAGGAAAGAAGTGCTGCTTGTCTTCTTCAGCACATCTTGGAGGCCTATTGGCAAGATAGAAAGCTTGAGTCCATCATCTGTACTAATCTGAGTGTTGGGGTATACATCTAGAATATCCTATATCGTCCCATTAGGGGAGATTTGCGATCTCAAAAGGGACTCACAAGGAATGATTAAGTTAATTGGAATTGAACCCACTATGGTAACCCATGGTCTAAGGGCCCCGTAGCATTGACTCAACTGACATGGGTACCTTTATTTTGAATTTGGGAAACCTTGGCCTTTGGATGGAGGTGGATGGTAGATGGATCAAAGGCCTAGGATGCTCCAAATGGTGGGAGACTTAAGGGAGGCACCTTTTGGGCTCCAAATTGGAAAACTTGAACAAATAGGAGGTGTTTTAAAGAGGGAGAAGGCGCCTTTATTTGTGGACCATTGGATCTTGGGTTGATCTATGGTGGAGATGGGTTATACAATTGAAGGGTGGAGATGGAGGTGCATTTTGGATGGTGGAGATGCATTTATGCAATTGGATGGCTAGGATTGAAGTGCATAATCAATGGCTTAGATTGAAGCGCATTTTTGGTGCAACCCTTGGATTAGAGATCAAATCAATAGCTAGGACTGAGGACCATGGGTGTAAACTATGGGTGAGAGGTCTTCACACCCATAAATGCTCAACATGGCCTTTTGTACACCTCAACATACTACCCCACACAAAGGAGCACTCTCATTGGTACACCTCATATCTCTCTCTAATCCCTTGAAATTAGGAAACACTAATTGGAGGCCCTTTGGAGACCCCACTCAGACCCCATTTCTCCCCTAATGATTGTGTTGCTCCAAGAAGTGTGCTTGCAAATTGCCTCTAGGAATGCCTAGTGTCATTTCAATCATGCTTTTAGTGATGTTAATTTTCTTACCTTGACAGACTGTGTCCCTCCTTCACATTCACCTCCTGTACCAACCTAGTGAAGTTGGTGAGAGCATCCATTTCTCTCATCCACCCCTGCTCTGCTACTTTGCTCCACGCACCCTCCTCCAACTCTCTTCCGCCTCTGCTCTACTTTGCTCCATGCTCCCTCCTCTAACTCTCATCAACTCATTTGCTCACCTGTTCATCTGCTCCATTGCTCACCCACTCTTTTCACCATGCCTATTACTACTATTACCCCTCGATGCAATGTGATCCCAATCTTGTCTGCCTTCTCGTATAAGGTCATTTTATTGCACTCGTTAGGACTTGAAATGCTCGCTCTTATGGAATCTCTTCATTCCCTTGATCAATTCCCCCACATCTGCATGTCACCACCTTAAATGGCATGCACACCTCTAGCCTCTATATGGATGGATGTGCTCTATGGATTCTCTAGAGACTCTGACGAAGGGCTAAGGCTTTTCTTAGCAGAGTACCCTTGTCTTGTTGGGGGGTCCGTATTTTGAGTTTTGTATTTATGCAATGTGCGCAGTCTTCGGCCTCTCCATGGTCTCCTCCATCGGCTCCCCAAAAAGTTCGAATGTAGCAAGCTGGGCTGGTGGCAATACTAAGTTATACAAATATCCTCTTGCTATCAGCAATCGGAAATACTAAGTTGTATAAATATCCTCTTGCTCAATGAGGCTCAGCAATGGCTGGATGTAATCTCTTGGCCTCTAAGGCTCTCAGCAATATTTTGGCTCACTGGATGTAATCTTTTGGCCTCTAAGGCTCTCAGCAATTGCTAAGATTTTATAAATGTAATCTCTTTTGTTCAATTTTGCTCCATGAGTCTCTCAGTATAAAATTTTGTTGATTTTTATGTAAACCACTCATGCTCGCTCTTGTGGAATCTCTTCGTTCCCTAAATCGATTCCCCCTGCATCTGCATGTCACCATCTTCAATGGCATGCACACCTCTGACCTCTATATGGCTGTGCTCTATGGATTCCCTGGAGACATTGACGAAGGGCTAAGGATTTTCATAGTACAATTCTCTCGTCCTGTTAGGGGGGGCATATTTTGAGTCCTGTATTTGTGCAATGTGCACGGTCTTTGACCTCTCCATCATCTCCTCCATCGGCTCCCCAAAAAATTTGAGTGTAGCAAGCTTGGCTGGCCTCTGTGAGTATCAACAATCAGCAATAACAAGTGATGAAAATATCCTCTTACTATCAAAAATTGGCAATACTAAGGTGTACAAATATCCTTTTACTCAACGAGGCTCATGGCCACTCAGCAATGGTTGGATGCAATCTTTTGGCCTCTAAGCTTTAAGCAATCTTTTGGCTTGCTGGATGTAATATTTTGGATTCTAAGGCTCTCAGCAATTGCTGCATTTTCATAAATGTAATCTCTTTTGTTCAATTTTTGCTCCATGAGGCTTTTAGTATAAATTATTGTTACTTTTTATATAAACCACTCAGCAATGGTGGCTGAGAGGTTATCCTTGCTGGCTATAATCTTTTGGCCTTTAAGGCTCTCAGCGCTACTGAGTTTTTATAAATGTAAGATCTTTTATTCAATTTTTGCTGCTCTCAGTATAAATTGTTGTTAATTTTTATATAAACTCTTATTGGATGTAGATGTAATCTCTTTTTCTCATTTTTTTACTCGATGAATTATAGTTGATTATTTGGATGGCACCACCGAGCCTCTAGTCATCGTGGTGGCTCAAATTTTAGCTTGAATTATTATCTGGATTGCACCATCGGGCCTCTAATCATCGCGATGGCTTGGAATAATGTTTTTCTCATTTAGGATTTATTGCAACAAGGATTAAAACAGCAATAAAGTAGGACTACATTTTCCTTAGTTTAGGACCAAAATAGCACTAAAATAGCCCCAACAACCATTGCGGTGGTTGCATGGAGATAAATTAAAAAAAATACAATTAAACTGTTAGAAAATGCAATTGAAGATATGGCAATTAAACTGTTAGAAAATGCAATTGAAGATATAGCCCTTGAGGGGTCCCCTCTAGGTGCAAGGAGCATATCGACATGCATTATACAATATCCAAGATGCCACTGGACAAATATGGCATGTCGATATGGTCCTTGTCCCTAGAGGGGACCCCTCAAGAGCCATATTGACAATTGCATTTTCCGTGGTTGCACAAGGAAATACATTTTTCTTGGTGCACTAATATATAACTCCAAGAACCAACACAATGGTTGTCATAGATCTCCTTCTATTTGCCAGCGCAGTGGTCATCATAGATCCCCTTATGTAATAAGTAAAAATAGGTAACTTTATAACTCCAAGAACTAGTGACGTGGTAGTCGCTCAAAGCCAACCTTGAATGTTCATTCATGATCTGCATCTACGTGCTGTTGGTTGGAGGTGGCAAAGCTATGGCAAACAACTACGTGATGATAGGTGGTTAGGCAGAGACTGCACTACTCGAAGCAAGTCAAAGCTGCATGATGTAGTCAGTCCAGAGATTGCACTACACAAAGCAGGGTAGAGCTTCCATGTGTCAAGCTTTGCAGTGTTCAAAATGATAGATTACGTCTCATTATTTTATCATGCCAGTTTGGCATCATGACGCTAGGAAAGTTTTTAGCGAGAGCACGGGTCCGCCCTAAATTCAAAAATCTCACCCAAGAGCGCGTCGCATTACAACCCTGAAAATAGTTTTGCGATTGGCTACACCTTGAGTGTGCATCTCTTGAGGTGTTGGTAGGGTTGTCACTCTATGAATTTTAGGGTGCAAGATAAAGCTTATGAAGCTCAAGATTAGTATTCATCTGAATGGTCTAATGTTCCTACCTCGAATGCTCCTAGTGAATGTGAGACCATAGCTTGTGTTGTTTTCTCCAATGGCAATGATCAAATGTGTGCATCTATAGCCATTTCCTGCTGTTACTCTACAAGGAGTCTTCCATTGTTGTTTCTATACCGTGCCATTTATTTCCTCACTACACAAACATTGCAAAAGTGTCTTCCATTGTTGTTTCTATACCGTGCCATTTATTTCCTCACTACACAAAATATTCCTTGTGCCTTGACCAAGCTTTTTAGCTTTCCTATCTTGCAGCCTCTATCTAGTTCTCTTGCAAGCCATGATGAGCTACATCATGCCATAAAGAGTAGTTAGCTTGTGAGGCAAGCAAAGAATAGAAGACCACTTACCCAAGTTTATTAAAAGATCTTTGCAGATGCACAAATTCCATATTTTCAAATGCTTCCATTCTAGGGTGAATCTAGATACCAATATCACCAACTATTAATGTTTTAAGACCACCATGCACTAGTCCCACTAGTTTGGCTTCCATTTTTTCAATTGGTTCTAGTTTCCAACAAAACAAGAAAAAGCTATGGAGTGTGCCCTCAAATGGGTGTGCATAAGTTTAGCACAACATTGGAGGCCCCTTAAACCACATCTAATTTTCTCAATTAGGTGTGTCCTTTGGTTGAGAAGGAGCTCAACTTTTAATGATTGTACTTGGTTTCATATATGTGCAGAATAAATTTTGATGTTTTCAAATAATTTATTATATCTTATACTCTTTAGGATGCATGCTTTACATGCAACATAGCACTTGTAATGCTTTAACGATCTCATTTCAAAACTTTATTCCATATTATTTTGGTCTTATGTTTAAGATTCGAATGCGTACTACAACTTGCAGATAGTTTGTTGAATTGCGTTGAGTAATGCATAAGTTATGGGCTAGGAAATATCACCAAAAATGGCTACACCCAAGCAAACATTGACCCGAAGGTTTTATGCAATATTATTATTATTCTTCTTATAACATTCCTTGAATCAATCACCTAACTAAGTTGGCATTGTGCATTTGAATGTCATCTAGGGATTTGTGGGTTCATTCTCTTCAATTTGTAAATATTTAAGGATTGTTCCTAAAATTTTGTCTTCTTTCTACCTATCCCTAAAACAACTTCCAAAACTTTTGATTCTTTCTACCTATCCCTACGGTGACTTCCAAAAGAAAACTCCAAGGAAGACCTACATTAGTGAGCTTAGCATATTGATAAAATTAACAATCTCAAGTGCCCCTTTGTGAACACTCGCTTGTCTCCTCTGAATATCAACCATATATGGTTGAAGGTATCTATAAACTTAGGGACCTAATCTCATCTACTATAGATGGTTGAAGAGATTTATAGAACTAGGGATGTCCACATGCAAAGGTACCTTCTTAACAAGCTTATTCTTTTTAAAAAGCTTTTGAGATAAATTCTTCGTTTGTTTGATTCTTGTCCTTGATCCATTGCATCAAAATAGAGTTTGATCTCTTGATCCTTAGGATTATATAGATCCCATCCCTTGAGATCATTGAGCTCTTGTAATCTCATTAACTAATATTCAATTGGTATGCATAATCTAATTGATACTTGGGATGCATGTTTGTATGTGAGCATGCACGCACATGTGGGCATGCATGCATGTGCTCTCACACATGCGAGTGTGTGTGTGTGTGTGTGTGTGTGTGTGCGCACACGCATGCACGTGCCTACATGTGTATGTGGGGGGGATATATGATGTATGTATAAAAAATAGAAAATGAAAATATATCATATTATAAGTTATTATAACTTAATAACACACTCCTAAGCACTTCTCATAAGGCTTTACAACTTATGATCCTATTACTATAATATTTACTCTACAAATCATGTGGTCAAGGATATGTATTGTCATACTTAGCCAAGTGATAAAATAGCTAAACTTTTAGTAGGATAGTAAGAATTTCTTTAATTATAGCAATATGTTTCAAATCAAATCAAATTCATATCTTCAACCATTCTATGACTGTATATGTACAAAAAGTTAGAATATCAAATTTTATGCATCATGTATTTCATAGTTTCTAGATGTCTCATATTATTTGGTTTATATGGCTTTGTAGTTGCAAAATTTTGAAGGAAACTATTATAACCTATCTAAATAATTGATGCCATGGTATTATTACAAAATATTGAATCACTGATAATTAAATTTTCAAGAGATAGAAAGATAGGTACACCCTTTCTCTTTTGACAAAATGAATTATTAACTATAGCCAAGAGAAATTAGTCTTATTGGAAGTCCCTTTATTGTAGTAGGGCCAGTTGGAAATTGCACTAGCTTGTCGGGCTCAATAGACTCCCACCTACAATGCACCAAATCACATCATGGACTTAGGAACCAAGCAACTACCTTTTAATACCAAGTATAATAGTATTCATGCTAATGGAGAAAACTCAAGATTCATACTTTTAGGGCTTCTTTGTGAGCTAAGTCATATGAGTCCTAAAAGCATGGGTTCTTGGAATACATATCATTTCCCAAAGCATCATTTTCAAAAGCTCAAAAACTATAACATAAAAAGTGCATGGATAAGGTATGGAGATATGATCTTTCACTCATGAGAGATTTAAGATCGAGTTTATAAAATCACCTGTATTGTGTCACAAGATGATGAAGAAAAATACTTATTTTTAAATAAGCAAAATCGAATCCCAAGCACATTCTTTGTCCTCCTCCAAATCCGAAAAAAGGTGATGGGTTTCTCCTTTCCTATCCACAAAAAATTAAAGGTGTTAAATTATTCTCTAGGTAAAGTTTCAAAATTTTGCATGTGTGCGTGTGCGCACACACGTGCTTGTGCATGTGCATGCATTTTCTTTCTATGCCTATGAGTGTGCGTGCATGCATGCGTGTGTGTGTGTGTTTGTGTGTGTGTGTGTGTGCGCGTGTGCGCGCGAGTGTGTACTAACCCAACTTTAGACTGTTTTAAGAATGCCATCCAATTGAACATCATTTGCCATTGGTCACTGAAGTCAAACCCATTGCATGAGCAACCTAGACCCATGGGATTGGAGACACCTTATCTTTATCACCATCCCCACCTCACTTGAACATGAAATGCGATCGAAGAGGCTATGCTTCTATCATTAGCAGAGTACTTGGCTTACGATAATCTATTTGGGTTTTACTATGCCCACAATGGTGTGCTTGTGGTGTGAATTGTCCTTCAATGACTTCCTTTGTATTTAGTCTTTTAGAGGGACTTTGGTACTTTAGGAAGACTGTGGGTGCATAAAGTAAAATCCAATGAACTATTGCTATCATGCTAGCCTTAAAGTAAGGCATTAACGAGATGGTATGTTATTGCCTTCAAGTCACCTCGTTTGATAGCTCATAGTCCTTGATACCAAGAACTAGGCACATTAGTTTTCTACTTTAACATTCAAAATTATCTTTGATCGCCAAAATGTGGATCAGCCGCCACTAGAAAGAGTTAACGTGGCCTTATATGAGTTTGAAATAAGTGAGAGAGTGAGAGAGTGAAAGAGGGAGAGAGATCAGATGCGATTCATTAAAATTGGAGAGAGATTGTTTTTAGTGGCAAAATGCAGAGATGAGAGAGTGGCGACGGAAGATCATCGTTAAAAAAGTTGTTAAAAAACGAGGGAGATGAAGGCATTAAGATGCTTGCGTATTTTGTTTGTCCGGTTGAGATAAAAGTTGAGAAGGAGAGCAGAGAGACACACAGAGTTGGTAAACTGTTTAGTTTCGATTTGTGAAAACAGATTCAGATCAGATACAAGTTTCAGCTGTGATAATTAAGGGATAGAAACACCGGTAATGCGATTGAGATACTCACGCTCCAACGAGAAGGCTGAAATCTTTGAGGATCCTTGTAATAGCCTGGGTTTGTGTGGACGGCTGTGAAGGAGCAGAAAACGCCCCAGTCCTTTGGAATAGTCACGCCTGCATCATCATCAGCTCAACACATAACCTGAACACCGGCTATTGCATTCAACACATAATCTGAACACCGGCTAACACCTCAGCTCGCAATCAAAAACCATGCATCACCTCCATTAACAATGTAGAAGCCTGTTTGATGACTATCGCGGACACTCTAACCGGAAAGGAAAACCTACCTTTGATTTGCACCGTTTGCAAGGCCACTCGGAAAACGCCCCTCACTTTGTTTACCAGCCGCAACGCCTCTTGGATCACCTGCAATATTGTTCAATAGCTTCAATCATTTTTGCGGGCTCCTTTCATTTCTTGCTCATAAATCAAATATCACAATTATTGCGAGGCGGAGAAGCTGCCTTTCTGGTGAAGGTCATCTCTGCATAATTCTCCATCGTAAGTCCCGTGCCTTTATCCTTCCTAGACACCAACGACAATTGTTCTGCCTGACAAATCAAAGAAAACAGCTTACAACGAGCAAGCTCAATGGATGGTCTGAGAAGAGAAGCTGGAACACAGAGATACAGAGCTATGGAGATACAAGTCGGGACTTGTATTTCGCATACCCTTAACTCTGCCAGAACACTTGGGGAATCAGTTAGCAGCTTCATTATCGCTGTTAAGGCAGAGGTCGCAGGGTCGTGCGCTGCAAACATGCAGCTAATGCAGATGTCCAACATGTGCTCCTCTGTAATCCGTTGCCTTTCATCTTCGAATAGCATCGAGTCCAGAAGGTCGTGTTTGCGCACCTTATAAGCAGGTCCTTGCCGTTCTTTCATGACGCTCTGCAAGCGTGCTATGATCTTCTTGCGTGCCTGTGTATATGAAGCAGCGATTGAAGTAGAGACAAGTCGTACTTCCTTCTCCATATAATGTAAAGGCTCCGGATATAGAAGGATGTTTATGAAACAGCGCTCTCTCTCTCTCTCTCTCTCTCTTCCCCCCATTCCCAGTCCCCTCTCCCAAAACACAAAAGAAACTGAAAAAACCCATTTAACTAGTTCGTCTGGAGATTGTTTAACGTGTGCACATACCTGCACAGCTCTGACGTGCCTTGAACCAGGGAGGGGGACCGGAAGAGACGCTAATCCTTTAAGATAAGCTAAGCAATTCTTCGTCATTTCAGCTGTCCCCAATTCCTCTGGCATAAATAGTTTTATAGTCAAATCCAGAAGGAACTGCAGATCAGCGAATCTCTGCATGAGCACACAACCTTTCGCCTTTCGAAAACAAGCAATGTGTGGATTCAAAGTCCCGCTAGACTACTGGTACGTTACCTGATCGACTTCTTGTTGAACTTGCAGGATGGCTCGGGTCTCCCATGATTTAAGTGTAGCAAGCACAGCATCTTCTATGTCTTTTATGCGGTTTTTCAGCTTTCCATCACCTTGGAGATATCGCAGCACGATTGTACGAGTTCTTTTATGTAAAGGGCCAGTAACTCCCAGGACTGAGTACTTTCCTAGAACTCTATTCACGAAATTCGGATAGTTGATGTGGAAGAAACGATTCTCATTATTCAGAACGAAGTCATTTACTTCTGCATCAGTCGATACGATCGTAGGCCTTCCCCACACATGCGTCTTGAACACGTCGCCATACCTAAAATCCATGGGAAAATCAGTTTCCGCGAGCTGCAGGAAGGCAAACAATAACTTATTATCGAACTCAGCTGGTTGCAGCAACCCATACATTTGTCTACGCTTCTCCAAATACGGATCAGGATGGCCAACTTCATATCTACTCAAGAAGCTGATGTTCTCCCCTAGCAGTGGCCATCCCAGGGATCCAGGAGGCAAGCCCTCAATTGAGAGATATTGCGAGTTCCAGCGGTGCCAAATCCAGAACAGAAGCGCTCCTATAATCCCAGCGAAAACTGTGAACCAGAATGCAAGAGCTGGCAGTGCGGCTTGAGCATGTTCAGGGGTCATTGTGAGAGACTGGCGCGACCCAGATGGCTCTTGAATTTCAAAAACCGTGCAGCCTGATGATATGAAGGAGACGATGAAGATTGTCGCTACTCGCTGCCTTATAATATTCGGAGCAGTAGCAGTAGCAACCTATTTGGACGATGAATACTAGAAGGTCAATAGAGAGTGTCTTTGCTACTATCGGAATAACGGGAATAAGAACGACAATTTCCGGTAAGGTATTAAATAAATGTCACATAAATACTTCCAAAATGTCGTATCGTGGTTCTCGAAATATTTTTCCCTATCTATTTCTCATTGTGCATTTCGCATAGCAGAATGGAATTAGCTC
The DNA here is from genome assembly GCF_047967505.1 of Dipteris shenzhenensis. Taxonomy (NCBI): domain Eukaryota; kingdom Viridiplantae; phylum Streptophyta; class Polypodiopsida; order Gleicheniales; family Dipteridaceae; genus Dipteris; species Dipteris shenzhenensis. Next base: position 19,690,662 of record NC_141627.1, read on the forward strand.
TCTCCGCTACTTCTTAAGTAACATTATTTCTCATTGTGCATTTCGCATAGCAGAATCGAATTAGCTATCTCCACTACTTCCTAAGTATTTTCCTGATATCTTTCCCATTCTGCATTTCGAAAAGCAGAATGGAAATAGTTGTATCCCCTCTTTTTCCCTGCCATAACATAAGACCCTAAGCCCAAGTGGCTAAAACCCTTGCCTCTCTTTGGGACATCATGGGTTAAAGCCTCAATAAAGACCTAGCGTGTGTTACAAGTGTGCACACTTGCAAGCCGCCATGCCCATAAGATATGTATTCATCCACAATTACGTGCCAAGGTTTCATCTCTACTTCTACCAAGATCGCCCGTGACTTCCAAGCTCCGTATGCCTTTAACCACAGCCATCGAGCCCCTAAAGGACAATAGACTTCGACGTCAAAGTGCTATGGACGTGATGTTTTGATTTTCACATAACTAATATGTTGTGCAAGATACCGTGCCAGACATTGTTTGGAGGGGGATACAATGCTTGGCTAATTGCAATTATTTGGATGTAGATACCACCCTCACCATATCATGAGTGATGATGGATGTGTGAGAATGTATAAGTGACAGTGAGGAGAAAGTGCGGAAGCTTGCTCATTGAAAAATTAAAATTAAAAATAAAATATTCAAAAAATTTGGACTTTAGTAAAGTCCAATTTTAGAACTGGATTAAATAAAAGTCCAAATTTTTTGAATTAGTCCCATGTATTTTGTCCTATTGTAGAAAATAAATAATGCTTCAAACAAGCCAAATACTTTGTATATCCACTTAACATATAGAGCAAATCATGTTCCCACTATCATAATTTCATATCTTCCAAATTAAATATTACAATAATGCTTGAAACTAGAAATGAGCCAAATACTTTATACACCAACTTGCATAGAGTAATGATCCTTAGACATATGAGAAGATAAGTGTTCCCTCATAGGGGTGGTATACATATACACCATCTTGGTGTTAATGTTCACAATTAAATATTAAAGCAAATTCATTAAACCAAATGAGGGCCAAATGCTTTACACATCCATTTACATAGAGTAAGTTTGATCCTTGTTCACATGAGAAGATAATTGTACTATTAGAGAGGAGATGAATATATACACCCTCTTGGTTTTATTTTCATCGTTTAACGATTCAAATAGACTAGTTAATGGTGTTGTACATATAGCATGCATATTTCCTTGTTTTTTACCATGCATCATGGATGAGTGTTAAAAATTATGCATTGGTGTACTTCTATCATATGTATATGTGTTTGATGGGTATGATACTTTGCATAGGTCTTAATGTGATTAATATCCATGCACTCTTAAAGCTTTATGCAAATTGGATATCATTATCACTATTGGACATGCATATTTCCTTGTTTGTTACATGCATCATGCATGGTCTTAGCATGGGAAGGTGACAAGAAAAGCATTGTCCAAGACAACATGCTTTTAGCATGTATTCTCAACATAAAACAAATGAAAATGTAATTTTCAAATATTAAGGATTTTTTAAAAGGCAGTTACAAGACTATGGCTTGCATTTATAAGGCAAGGGGGGTTAATTTGGACATAATGCAAAGGACAAGCTCCTCAACATCACGACATACAAGCACTATAGCCTAGCAACAAGAAGGCAGTAAGAGAATGTTTGCAAGTAGTAGCAACAACAATATTAGTAGCTAGAACGACTTATATAGAAGCAAGTGCGAGTAGTGAACAACATGAGAAGGTGATAAGAAAAGGGTTTTAGCAAAGAAATGGCAACAAAGGGGTGTTTCTCTTCCACTCAAAGTTTTTGCAGACTTTTTTCTCTAAGGTTGCTTCATGTGACTTGACATAGAAAGACAAGAAAGACCCAAAGTTGCGAGTAGGTGAGTGGAGAGGAGAGCTTAGGAGTTGTGAATCGGCTTGTAATTTCTGTGAGTTGGCTCACTTTTACTGCCACCAGTACTTTAGGCCCCATTTCATGTTTCTATTGTGGAATCAACCATGTTTGAGCATGAGTTTTACCTACCATTCACACTAGAAGTAGTTGATGAAGGTATGGAGGGTCTTGGGCAAGCTGTGGCTACAACATTGGATCTGCAAACTGATGGAATTCTGAGATTGACCACATTCTTGCATGCATGCCAAGTTCTATTGATGAAGGTATGGAAGATCCTAGACAAGCCATGGACCTGAACTTCCTCTGAGAATAGCATTTGCAAACTGATGGGATTCAATCTGAGAGTATTTCTCTTTAAAGTCATGCAAGCTAAGGAGAGCGAGGTACATATGCAGCAACAATGACTTCTTTGAGTGTAATGAAATAGCTAAGAGTAGAATCACAAAAAATATTGTACTATCTATACAGAGAAAATTAGCATATCTTCAAAGAAGATGGGTTCGAAGGTAATATAGAGCATGTGCTTTGTGACCCATGCATCATAAGGTATACAGCGGTGCAAAATGCAAGCGTGCCATTTCTTCCAGCTCTAAAAGAATCACTGCAAATCCTAAAGAATCCCAAATCTAGCGACAAACTTTTTGTCAAAAGAAGTACTCTCACTTGCTTGTTGAATGGATTGTTAAGAGACAATGAAATATCCATTGGCCAGGTCTCTAGAATTTTAGATATACTCCAAGAAATTTTCATCATGCCCAAGATATCCTATCATGCAATGAAGTTGGAGAGAATATTCCAAGAAATTTTCATCATGCCCAAGATATCCTATCATGGAATGAAGTTGGAGAGAATCTTCCATTGGATTTTTGCAAATGTCAGGCTCCAAGGAGCATTCTTTATGGGGATGTGATGGAGCTTATTATCAAGTTCTAAATAGAGAACACTTACATGTCTCCAAACAAAAAGGATATACCTCAGCAACATATGTTGGTCAAAAGCAATACATTGATTATCCAACTCATTATCTTGAGGATTCATAGGCAAGTAATGCATCTCTGTACTCAGCTAATATTTGAAAAGTATTTTGCTTTCAAGCACTACAACACGGTCGCCTATTTTTTATGCTTACCTCTCGACATTTTGTGGGCCTTAGAATTTTTTTATGCCCCAATCACGAGATCCATCAGTAAGTTTGCGCATCTAAAAGACCATCAATATTGCTATCAATATAACCATCGATATATGCATTGATACCTGACGGTGATACCATGCATATATCATAATGTATACCAACTTTGGTAAAATAGAGACCGACTCATATTTTGACTTCTATACATACTCTAGCATTTACCAGTGGAATTTATAGAATGTTATTTACAATAGGACCCAAAATTATTTTTACCTGCAAGTTTGATCATTTTAAAGATAAAAATGTGAGAGTATGCACACCAAGTTTGATTTGAAAATAATGATGAGCTGAATATACAAATCAAATAATGCAACTATAAAAGTGAAATGGCCAAGAATAAGAAGCCTTCTCAACTCCGGGGGGTCACTCATCATATGTAACCCTATCACGTGAGTTCAACATAAGGATATTTTTAATTTCTAAATTTTACAAAAAATTATTTACATAAGGGAGCATTTAAAATAATTTTGTAAAGAATTTACAGATTTGTATAGAAAAAGAGAAGACCGTATTAATGAAAATTTTACATATAAGGGATTTCACAACAAATAAACCTTGAACGCACGTGATATAGAGGGTTCATACATAGTGACACCCCCAGGCTTCTCAATGACAAAGAATCAATTACTAGTGTTTACACCAAAGGTTGTATCTTCGGCCAACTCCATCATGCAAAATAAGTCTATCTCTAGTTCTATGCTCAACTCACCTATATCATCAATGTATAGTACTACAAGACACGGACCTCTTTTTGATGCTGTCTTCTGGCGCTTCGCAAGCGCGGGCACGAAGATCATCGATACGGTGGGTGGGTGGGGAAGATGTCAATGTAGACATCAAAATAGCTATCAATATGGTCATCGGTATAGAGGTCGGTATATACCGACTCCTATACCAACTGCTACCAACCCTTTTACCGATGCTTTCACCGACTTATGGGTATAATTTTCCATATCGACATTTTTACAAAATGTCATTTCCAAGGGTCCCAAAATAATTTTAGACCACAAGTTTGGTCATTTGAAAGATAAAAAATATAAGAGCATGCACACCAAAATTGAGATCAAAACACTCATATATTGATAGTGAACTGACCTTACAAATTAATGTACAAAATGTCACTATAAAAATGTGAGGGCCAAATTACACATAAGAAGTCTCGTTGATGTCAAAACTATGAATCAGTAGCATTTACATCGATGGCGTCATCTTGAGCCAAGTCTTGCACACCAAATATGTCTATCTCAAGGTTTACATACAATTCATCCCCTACATCATCATCCCCTATTGTATGTCTACCTAAGATTTAGTTCACCAGCCTCTAGTTCTCCCTCTTTTTACCCAGAGTTGTGATCTCCACCTTCCTCCATTACAGTGTCATTACTGTCACCTTCTTTGTGGCCCATGTAGTACCACTTCATAGTTGGTGTTGCATGCAGAAAACATGGTCACCAAACTTAGACTCATATAAATCAAGATCAATGGACCCAAACATATTGGACAATTTTGATAATGAGAACTTTTGTTGATCAATGCTCAATCTTCTTATCTAAATTGATTAAATATCTCTAGTGCAAAATTGTGAGATGTATTTAAGCTTCTTTTCATTTACATGGGTATGTGTATGTGTGTGTGTATGTCTTAATTATTAAGATTTTGATAGAAAGTTGATTTATGGGATTTTGATTAATGAAAATGAAAATGTGTGTGTGTGTGTGTGTGTGTGTGTGTTTAAAAAGAAACCTATAAACAACATGGCACATGATGCTCAGATATAATTAAACAAAAACTTCATATATATATTGACATAAAGATTCTCATGAGTACAACTGGTAAAAAAGTGACGAATCCATCCGGTAGTCTGGGATCTGAGGTCGGGGTCCACTTACCTACCACCATCCAAGAGAAACTAAGTGTGAGAACAATATAGCTTCTAATGGGTAGACAGGTAATGCTTGTGTGCCCCGGCTTGTAATTGCTTATAGCAAAGACCCATACAACCATCCAAATTCAAAATATCAAACTTACATATAATAACAAGGGATGTTTAGAAAAAATGTGCTTACAATTTTTGGAAATGACCAAATAGACTTTGAGTTTAGAAAAAACTTGAAAAATATCATTAGCTACAAAATTAGTACAAAAAGAGTCTCATAACTAGAAAAAATATTTATTTTGAAAATACACAACCTAAGAGTAGATTATTTCTTGTATACATTAAAGGCTTTTTGGAGAAACCCTGTAATCAAACTAAGAGTGCAAAGTAATTAACTAGCACTTTTTTCTCCTACATGATTAATAAATGGAGCACAATAAAAAGTTTAAGTGGGTATATGGGAAACTTAATTTTTAACTCGTTACTGGAAGAATTAAATATATAGAGGGTAGAAGAAAAAAAGAGGGAGGGGGAAATTAAATGAAGGGGGGAGTTATATTTACTTTGGAGAAAATGTATAAAATAGACTCTGAGTACTTGTTGATAGCCCATAGCCCCGCTTGTCGTACTACTGATAGCCCCATACACTGTGCACAGCCTGCTCGATTGTCCTGTAGACCTCTAGTTTGCTTAACCCCTGTACTGCAGCTTTTACGCTCTAACTATGGTACTAGGCTCTCTCCTCTAGGGAGATCGCCTCATCGTGCTGCCCTTGCCTCTTGCTACACCATGTGGAAGGACCTCCATCTGCCATGCCTACACTATGGGCTAACCTCCGCACACGGACCACAGTACCTTGACTAGCATGATGGACTCTCAGGTAAGTCTGTTTTGACACGCGGTCACGATGCACTTCTTTTCCTTTTTTTTTGGCACTAGTATTTAATAAAAACCCTCCCCCCTTGCTTATTTCTGAAAAATCCTCTTTCTCTACTCCCCTTTTTTAGACCCTCTCTAAAGTATTATACCCCCACCCTCCGCCCCCCTTCTAGGTATACATATATCTTTTTCCCAACCCCCTCTCTAAACTATACAGACCCCCTTTTATCTATTTATATGTTTTCTCTCTCTAAACCCCCTCTTTAAAGTGAATACAACTTCCTCCCCCTCTCCAAATCCTTTTTTTTTTCTCTCCCCCTTGCTAGACCCCCTCTCTAATAGTATATAAACCTCCTCTCTAATAAAATATTGCCCCCAACTCCCCCCCTTCTATTTATATATATATTATTTCCCCAACCCCTCGACAATATTATATAAAAAAACCTCCCTCACTGTGGAGAGAGTGGAGGTAGAGCCTCCTTTATATAGGTAGCCTAGCTATGGTAGTCGGTGCATATAGCTAGATTAGAGAGTGAATATTTTTTGGGGGGTGGGTTGAAGGCATGTAAATGCGGGATTCACTACTTGTGAGAATGCGTGCTGTTTAGCACATGTGGGAAAGGGGGATATACCATAGCATAGACCATAGGCTTTTTTTTTTAAACGATAGGTAATATAGACCATAGGCTATTCTATGGTAGGATAGACCATAGGCTTAACAAAATAAAAAGGGTAATTTAGGAAGATAGAAGGGAAATTTTATATATATAGGAAAATAGAAGGGAAAAATAATTTAAAAAAGAGAAAATTAAATAAAAATAGAAAAAAAATTAAAATATTAAAAGGGGAAGATAAGCAAGAAAAATAGCCATACTTAATAGATAGTGAAAAATACAAATAAAGTAATATAGAATTATATAAAATTAGAAAAACAATAATAATAAAAGATAGGAAGAGGAGGGACTGGGAAGGGGGGGGTTAAAGCGGGGGGTTAGTAAGTGTGTGTGTGTGTGTGTGTGTGTGTGTGTGTGTGTGTGTGTGTGTGTGTGTGTGTGTGTGTGTGTGTGTGTGTGTGTGTGTGTGTGTGTGTGTGTGTGTGTGTGTGTGTGTGTGTGTATGTGTGTGTGTGTGTTTGTGTGTGAGAATTAAAAAGGGGAGGGGGGGGGAAGGAAATGTGTGTGTGTGTGTGTGTGTGTGTGTGTACCCACCCTGACTCGGAGGGACACCATATGATGCCAGGCAAGACACCCATCATACGGTGTCCTGCCCCCCACCAAGAAGTGTTAGTAGGGAAGACGTATTGATACAATGACCAAGAAAGTTATTCTCATATATGAATTTAGTAATTAGACGTTTAATCTTCTATTGGAGAAATCCATTTTGGCCAAATAGTTTTATAGTTTAGTCAAGTCTAGCCAAGCCACCTCATGGTTGGATGCAGTGTATATCATGGGGACAACCTGATATAAACAAAATTTGTAGCAATTGTTCTTGGGTCTATTACTATGAAGATGAATGAAGGCAACATTGGGGACAGGTAGCTTGTCTTTCTTCCATGCAATTGATGATATATAATTTTCAATAAAGGTTTTTGTAATATGAATGTAGTATTGTAAAAAATAGTTTGCTGAGTAGCAGACCCAATCAAGCTTGAAGTAGGTTTTAATGGAATGATGTTAAGAGGATAAATCCACCATGGGTTATTGGATTACCTCTTTTGAGATGGATCCAGGCACCTCAAAATAAACTTGTTATTGCAAAAGTTAAGATCATCTATGTATCTAAAAGAGTATAAAAATTCTTTTGCCACATCCCATAAATTAAGGCACATAAGTTTCTTTATGAAAGCAATTTCAAATTTGAGAAGATATAAATTGCACCATTAGGGTGAACAAGAGTATCCCATGGGTTTTCCAATAACCTATTTAGAAATATTCTCACCAATTTTCACAAACGCATTAGTCAAGACATAGAGATTGAGTTCTAAAAACTTGTCAAATAAAACCTTGGGTTTTTTAATCTTCGTGAGCATCAAGTTGTGATTATGTGTTTTAAACCTCGAATATCCTTTTTACAAAGTAAGTCCAAGTGAAATTTCAAGGAAAACATCAAGCTGCTCCCCCGTGTGTGGAATGGCTTCATAACAAGTAGTAATGTCAAAGTTGTGCATGGGAAAAATGGATGAAGGAAGTTTAATCAAGAAGTCACAAGAGCTATTAATCATCCAAAAGGTATTAATCTTCTTATGACAGAATTTCCATGCATCATTGTGTATATCGGCAACCACTTCTTTGAGTCCATCAATCATGTTTGCAAGCCCAGAGTTAATGACTGCAGTAATATGTGAAAAAACACATGCATGTGCATCAGTAATCCATCAAATTTTCTTTTTGTGGCATTTATAGCTACATATAAGATAAGGTAACATTAAAATATCAGTTTCCCCTAATTCAAATGACCTTAGTCTTTCTTTAATACATACCGTAATGTTATCCTCATTCAGACCAGTAGCCTCAAATTCATTCCCAGATATCCTACCAATAGCTAGTAGTTGGCATAATCTTTTGCATATGAACGTAGGTGTTTGTGGTAATTTATCTAATCCTACAATAAACAAATGCATGTTGAGGTATTGGATTTCATCCATTATGCGTTTATCTTTATAGCATGGTTGGGAAGCATTCCAATTTGGACACCGTTTACCAATAATCTTAAGACACATCATTCTTTATGATGGGTGCCGCTAGGTATGATATTCAATATCTTACAAACTTTACACCATGCCTTAAATAATTCCTCAATGACTATGAAAGGGTTAGGTGGGAGTGGGGGGATATGATTCATACCTTTAGATTAAATTTCTTTAATCTTTTGATGATGACAAATAGATGTGTCTGTAGTAAGCACATGTGCCTCTCCTAGGAATCCATCATTTAAAAAGTGTGCAAAGTGTTTACTTTGTCGACATATGCATGAAGTGTTTTGAGAAGTGGTAAATGTGTCCATAGGACAATAAAACAATTTTGAGATATTTGGAGTACAAGACCATGAAAAGCCAATGTTTTCAAATATATATATATATACCTTATCGGGACCAAAACTCTTAATGACTTCCAAATTTACACATTTGGGTGTAATAAACTCAAAAGAAAACATGGGTATGTGTATGTGTGTGTGTGTGTGTGTTTTAATTATTAAGATTTTGATAGAAAGTTGATTTATGGGATTTTGATTAATGAAAATGAAAAAGGGTGTGTGTGTGTGTGTGTGTGTGTGTGTGTGTGTGTGTGTGTGTGTGTGTGTGTGTGTGTGTGTGCATGTGTGTGTGCATGTGTTTAAAAAAAGAAACCTATAAACAACACAACACACGATGCTCAGATATAGGTGGACAAAAACTTCATATATATATTGACATAAAGATTCTCATGAGTACAGCTGGTAAAAAGTTGTTGAATCCATTTGGTAGTCTAGGATCTGAGGTCGGGGTCCACTTACCTACCACCATCCAAGAGAAACTAAGTGTGAGAACAATATAGCTTCTAATGTGTAGACATGTAATGCCTGTGTGCCATAGCAAAGACCCATACAACCATCCAGATTCAAAATATCAAATTTACATATAATCACAAGGGATGTTTAGAAAAAATGTGCTTACAATTTTTGGAAATGGCCAAATAGACTTTGAGTTTAGAAAAAACTTGAAAAATATCATTAGCTACAAAACTGGTACAAAAAGAGTCCCATAACTGGAAAAAAATATTGATTTTGAAAATGAGTAGATTAATTCCGGTATACATTAAAGGCTTTTTGGAGGAACTGTGTAATCAAACTAAGAGCGCAAAGTAACTAAGTAGCACTTTTTTCTCCTACATTATTAATAAATGGAGCGCAATAAAAAGTTTAAGTGGATAAATGGGAAACTTAATTTTTAATTCGTTACTGGAAGAATTAGATATAAAAAGGGGAGAACAAAAAAAGAGGGTGGGGAAATTAAACGAAGGGGGGAGTTATATTTACTTTGGAGAAAATGTATAAAATAGAGAGAGGGAGGTTTTTTATTATAATATTGTTGAGGGGTTGGGGAAATAATATATATATAAATTGAAGGGGGGGGAAGTGGGGGGTTTTATTAGAGAGAAGGTCTATATACTATTAGAGAGGGGGTCTAGCAGAAAAAAAAAAGGATTTGGAGAGGGGAGGAAGTTGTATGTACTTTGGAGAGGGAGTTTAGAGAGAAAATCCCTATAAATAGATAGAAGGGGGTCTATATAGTTTAGAGAGGGGTTTGGGGAAAAGATATACATACACCTAGAAGGGGGGGTGGAGGGTGGGGGGGTATAATACTTTAGAGAGGGTCTAGAAAATGGGAGGAGAAATAAGCAAGGGGGGGTTTTTTTATTAAATACTAGTGCCAAAAAAAAGGAAAAGAAGTGCATCATGACCGCATGTCAAAATCGACTTACCTAAGAGTCCATCATGATAGTCAAGGTACTATGGTCCGTGCGCGGAGGTCAGCTCATAGTGTAGGCATGGCAGATGGAGGTCCTTCCACATGGTGTAGCAAGGGGCGAGGGCAGCGCAATGGGATGGAGGCGATCTCCCTAAAGGAGAGAGCCTAGTATCATAGTTAGAGCATAAAAGCTGTAGTACGGGGTGAAGCAAATTGGAAGTCTACGAGATAGTCGAGCAGGCTATGTGCAGTGTGCGGGGCTATCAGTAGTATGATGAGCAGGGCTACGGGCTATCAGCAAGTACTTAGAGTCTTAGATAGTCAGAGTAGTGGAGAGAGTGGAGGTAGAGCCTCCTTTATATAGGTAGCCTAGCTAGGGTAGTCGGTGTATATAGCTAGATTAGGGAGTGAATATTTTTGGGGGGGCGGGTTGAAGGCATGTAAATGCGGGATTCACTACTTGTGAGAATGTGCGCCATTTAGCACGTGCGGGAAGGGGGGATATACCATAGGATAGACCATAGGCTTTTTCTTTAAAAAATGATAGGTAATATAAACCATAGGCTTAATAAAATTAGAAGGGTAATTTAGGAAGATAGAAGGGGAAAATAATTAAAAAAGGATAAATTTAATTAAAAAAGAAAAGAATTAAAAAAATTAAAAGGGGAAGATAAGCAAGAAAAATAGCCATACTTAATAGATAGTGAAAAATGCAAATAAAGTAATATGGAATTATATAAAATTAGATAAACAATAATAGTAAAAGATAGGAAGAGGAGGGACCGGGGAGGGGGGGTTAAAAATCGGGGGTTTGTGTGTGTGTGTGTGTGTGTGTGTGTGTGTGTGTGTGTGTGTGTGTGTGTGTGTGTGTGTGTGTGTGTGTGTGTAGTAGACATTTACAACACCCCTTTCGATAGTGGAGTAGACAACTTTGGAGTGGAAAAGAGAAATGTTTAAATAGAAATACTTTGCAATAAATATCCACAAAAAATGAAGTAGTGTGTGTCTGTGTGAGTGTGTGTAGTAGACATTTACAACACCCCTTTCCACAGTGAAGAGTAGACAAATTTGGAGTGGGAAAGAGAAATGTTTAAATAGAAATACTTTGCAATAAATATCCACAAAAAATGAAGTAGCATCATTAAAGGATGAACAATCTTTTCAAAAGAGAAAAAGCGAGCAGTAGAGCTTGGATTATCGTTGGCAACATGACTTAAATTATTGAAGAGGGGAGTCTACCTACCTACCACCATCCAACAAGCAAAATAGTGAGAACCAGTTTTAACTTTGTTTGGGAAGATAAGTGTCATCAACCCCCCTCCCTTGTTATTGGAGTCACAATAAAAATAGATGCTTTTGCCGCAAACTTATCAAGCTTAAGTAGTGAAGATAATGAACCTTTGTAGAAAAAATTTTGATTTAATACGGAGCAATGTTTAGCACTATCGGTCAAAGGTTTTTGAAGAAAAAATAATGCACATTTGTATTAAAAAGTTAATGCAAATTGAAAAAAGTGAAAGAGAGAGAGAGAGAGAGAGAGAGAGAGAGAGAGAGAGAAATGGTTTAATTGAAAGGAATTTAATAAAATAGGGGTGGCTTGAGGGGGTTTAAGAAAGGAGGGAAAGATTTTCAAAAAGTGTAAGAAAAAGAGGGAAAACTTGGGAGTAGATAAAGGGTAAAAAAGAGGGGTTGTTATAAGAGAGAGAGAGAGAGAGAGAGAGAGAGAGATAGAGAGAAAGAGAGAGTAGGGTTAATGTAAGGGGTCTTATGAAGGAACATAGAAAAAAACCCAAAGAAATTAATGAAAACTAAGGTGCCATGGAATGGCAAGACGTAAAGAAGAGCAAGGTAAGGAGTCTTTAGTTAAAATGAAAGAGGTTAAAGTGAAATAGAGAGGGGGAATTTTACGTATAAAGAAAGAGGGGGGAGTTTTATGTATAAAGAAAGAGGGGGAATTTTATGTATAAAGAAAGAGGGGGGATTTTAAAATGAATAGAAAGGGGAAGAGACAAGTAAAAAGAAAATAAGGGGGGGGGGTTAATTGGGAGGGAGGAAAAAAGTAAATAAAAAGAAAGGGGGAAACTAGTAAAGGAGGGGGAGAATTAGATACAACTAACTAGAAAAGGGAAAAATAAGAAGGGGGAGTTTTAGATGTAGACGTGGACTAGTACATATAGAGTTACATAAAAAAATAGGGGGGTTAGCGAAATGAAGAGAGAGGGAGAAGGGGGGTTTAATGAAACAATTAAAGTAGAAAAGAGAGGGGGGTTTAATTGTTTAAATTAACTGGAGAGAAATTTTAAGGAAGTGATAAGAGGGGGGGGGGAGGAAAAACAAGACCAGAAGAGGTAACAAAAAAACTCAGAGTCCATGGTACGGTGGAGCAATGTGATGGCGTGGACGGGGGCGGCGTGGATCAGAGAGGACTCAAAGGAGCAGTGCTGTCAGAGGGACAGCGACACACGTAAGAATGAGAAGAGGAGAATGCTAGGTACAACAGACTGCAGTGAGTAGAGGAGAAAGCAAAGTACTAAGAGGCAGGGCCAGTAAGCTATGGGGTCGCGTAGGCTGGCAGTGCAAAGCGGAGCATGAGGTGTGGGCGAACGTAAAGGAGAGGTAGTGAGCTTGCAGGAGTAAGACGATAGGATGGAAGTAGGCAATTATATATAAGGGAGGAGGTTGGGGAAGTCGGGAAAGGGAGCATCAGGTAGGTAGAAGGTTTAGAAAGTTGTGGGAAGGCGGGCAGTTAAGGGACCTGAAGGTTGAGGTAAGGCATAGGTAATGAGTGGAGAAGTAGTTACCACTTACTAGCCTAAGAAGTGAGCGCTCAACACAGAGGTGGGGTAGAGAAATTTAATAGGGAATGATAGGGGGAAAGAATTAGGGGAAATTTAGGGGAAAAGAAGGGGGAATAGGGAAATAGGAAAATAGGAGAAAAGGGAAAATAGGAAAATAGGAAAAAAGGGAAATTTAGAAAAATAGGGAAATGAGGGAAATTAGAAAAATAGGAGATTAGGGGGATTAGGGAAATAGGAAAACAAGAAAATAGGAAAAATAAGAGAAATGGGAAAATAAGGAATTTAGAAAAATAGAAAGAATAGGAAAATAGGGAAAAATTAATAGGGGGTAGGAAAATTAGGGGAAATTTGGGGGGCAAAGGGAAATTAGGGAGTGTAAATGAGAGAACAAGGACTAAGAGTGTAAATGTAAGGGGGGAGAGAGAAATTTAGAAAAAAGGAGGAAGAAGGAGAAAGAAAGGGGGGGGGGGGTAGAGGAAAAAATGTAAAGTAACTGTAAAGGAAAAAATGAATAGGAAGTGTGTGTGTGTGTGTGTGTGTGTGTGTGTATGTGTGTGTGTCCTACCGGCAAACGATCTAGCCTACTACACTACTGCACCAGTTTCCAATATTATAGTAACCCAAATGCAAACATACACCATTGCAGACAGAGAGGCAATAGTGCCAGCAACTATAAGCGACTTGTTCTCCTGCAAAGTAGAAGTGTAGGAGTTGGCAAAGTTGGCAAAGAGTAGGAGTTGGTGATCTTATAAACTAATTGTAGGGAGAAAGCAATGGTGTGGAGTACAAGAGTAGTAGTTGGCAGAGTAGGCAAGGAGTAGAAGAGACAAGGAGGCTTGAAGGGACAGAAGAGCAGCCACCACAGTATAAGAAAACCCAAAGTTGAGGTAATGAGAAGTCGAGTACCTCCAAGAACAAAGAGAAGAAAGCCAAAGCGAGCACATCGCCTCATGTGGGGAAGAGAATTAGTCGAGCCACCTGCAATACCAAAGAAGTAAAACAAAACAACAGAAAGGCCCTTCATGATGAGTAGTCAATTGTGCAACCAATAAAATGAAGTACTTGGAAGGAAACACAAATGAGACTAGTCATCAAGGCAAAAGCAAGCTCAAGGATAGCTGTGCAAAGAATCAAAAAAATCATGAGTATTGTAATGTGAGGTAAGCTACCAAGACGATACATTCAGAAGCAACACTACAAAGGAATAGTAAAGGGAAGTGCATGCACGAAGTATCTTCATGGGTGGAAAGACAACCACAACCCGAGAGGGCAAGCGTCAATGAAATTTAAGAAAAGAGACCTTGAGAACACTGTAGTTAGAGACGGTTGGGGCAGAATAGCTGTGCAAGATCGGGGTGAAGAAGGAAATTGACAAGGGGGGGGGGGATATACAAGGTAATGGATAGAAGGGAGGGGAGGAGGGAGGCAATAGAGAGAAGGGAGGTAGAAGAGGAGAGGCTGCAAGGAAGTGTGAAGACATAAGCCATTGCAGTGGCATTACAATTTGCAAAGAGAAGATCCCTCCAAGGGATCCCGAAATAGGAGAATCCACTGCCTTAGATCATTAGTTACTCCATAACTCCACTCCACATTCCCATGCCATACTTGGCAGTATTAGCCAATGCCAAAATCACATGGAAAATAATAAATGCACAACAACAATGTATAAAAAATAATAGTTGCAAAGCTTAAATTAAGCATTACATATGATAAATGAAGCAAAAAATTAACCATTAGATAAGATACAAAAAAAACATGGGTTTTGGTTTAGAAATCGAAAGAGAGAGAGAGAGAGAGCATGAGGGGTGTGTGTGTGTGTGATAGAGAGAGAGAGAGAGAGAGAGAGAGAGAGAGAGAGTAGAGAAAATGTGTGTGTGTGTGGCCTACCCCCAACCCAGAGGGTAAGTCCAAGGAAGAAAGGTCATCAAGTAGTGGGGTATCACTAAATAGGGATAAATCATCATTAAATTAAATGCTACCAAAACACCATTAATTAAAATAAAAAATTGGGGGGTTGTGGGGGGAAAAATGAATTAAAAAGGGGATAAAAGGAAGGGAGTGTGTACTTTATGAGTGGATGTAAGTAAGTGTGTGTGTGTGTCTATGTGTAAGAGAGAGAGAGAGAGTGAGCAAAAATAATTTGTTTGTTTGTGTGTGTGTGTGTGTGTGTGTCCTACCTGCAAATGATCTAGCCTACTACACTACTGCACTAGTTTCCAATATTATAGTAACCCAAATGCAAGCATACACCATTGCCCTTTCAAACACCAAGTGAGAGTGATCCCTTCATATTCAACCTGGGTATCAAAGTGGGAGTCAACACAATTTTTCCCATTCATACTAATAAAATTTCCAAATTACAAAAAGAGTCACGAGTGATTCTGAGTAGTTAATTCATTCCTACATTACAAGAAATAGGAATAATATGCCACTAAGTCCTCCTCGAAGTTGCCAACATTGTATTATGAGTCCATTAAATCATGCCAAAGATTTCATAATGCAAATCCGATGGAGAGATGTCGAGTCACTTGGCGCCATTACAACCAAATGAAAGTTAGGAAGACAGGCTTTAATGCTGACACACAGTTGTTATCCATATCACTCTATCTAGATTGGCATCAATATAATCTTGGCATTTTTTCATTCTAGAAACCAATCAATGTTGGCATTTAAAATTTCCCAAATTTAACTCAAGGTTTATGGAAAGCAAGAAGTAGCATGAAATCCTTTAAAGGGATCAAATTTTGTCCTAGAAGGTCCCTTAAAGCCTCAATATAAAAAATCACTACGACCCAGGACATTATATTAGCCCAAGTTCATATCCTTAGGAATAATCAAATAAACCAAGGAAGAATCCAATCCAATGATCATAGACTACAGGTTTAGCATTTCCAATAGCAAAAAGCCCAAAAAATTCTGTTTTGATGGCAATACAGGTGGCAATTATATGGAAAATATTACATGGAATATACAAAAGACCATGGTTGAAGATCACCAATCACCATGTAAGGTAGAGCCAAATGCCTTATTCCCTTTATTCCCAACTTTCAAAATTGAGTACCCAAATGTTTCTTTAAAAGAATGGTCATCACTTAAAGTTTCCCAAAATTTTCGAAAGGTCTATGATACTAACAAAGTACCCACTTTTAATCCCTGCCAAAAAATCATTTCAACCAATGCACTAAATCATTTTCCCCTTTTGTTAGGTAATCCCTAAAGTACAAGAAACTTTCATTTATATAATTTCTTTCCAATTCAAGATCCTCTTTTTCCTTCCTTTGTTCTAACATTTATACCTCTTGTAAATAAAGATACTGCTCTACTCTTCATTATGGGATTAAACACATCATGACCATTACATCCATAAAAATTCAAGCATTCTCGTACTGTTCACTATAAGTCCTCCATGTTACATGAGGGAAAAATTTAGTGAACTTCAAGTACTACATGGAGATTGAGAAGTAATACAAAAACTTTTAAATGCTCTAATTTAGTCCTAAAAGGCCCTTTTGCCTTATCATAAAAAATGAAAGTGGCTAAAGAATTTTAGTAAAAGTAAAAAATGGATCTTCCCAAGACCATGTCATAGAAGTCCTAGGGGCAATTTCCAAAGTATAACACAATGACTGAAAAAAGATGCAAATAGCCCCCGACTTTTAAACAAAAACTCCAAAAGGGATTCCTCCAAACGTAATTCCACTATTAAATCATGTCCCTCGACCCATTCAACCAAATCACTTAAAAGTCAGGAACTCTTAGTAAAAACTCCAAAAGGGAATCCTTATGATTTCCTTCCTAGCATTCTAGCATTTCCAAGGTCATCAATCAATAAGTCATTAGCATTTCCAAGGTCATCAATCAATAAGTCATTTGCATAGTAATGAAAACAAATTGTTGCTTATCAGTTATGTGTTCCAAAGTATATGAGGGAAGACTTTTGTCATGGACTGTGACCATCTCCCTCTTGGCAAGTTTCATTTCAGATGACATGTCGAATTAGGATTGGGCTTTCTAAAGCCATGCTAGATGCTTATGAAAATGTTTAAATGTTCTGGCTTTGATGCCAGTGTCTAACTTTGACGTTAGACAAAGTTTTGATAGGCTGTGATGCCTATGTTTCTTCTGGACTATGATGTCCATAATTGTTTAGGTGTTCTCCCATTTTGGTCAAGGGAGGGCCTGTTAGATGTGACCTCCTAGGAGAACACGTGATCTATTTGGTTGTTTTGATTGGATCATATAAGCTGGTCATTGCATGGCATTACATAGAGGCCACTTGGCACTCTACTGTTGGCAGATCAACGCTGGCAGATCTAGAGGATTCTATGCATTGTGGCTCTTGGTGACTTGACAACACTTGGTTATCTCCATGAGGTGTTTGGCAGTGATCAGAGCTCAGTGGCTCTCATGATATAGTTGATGGAGACCAAGATCTCCTTCCTTTTCTCCAAGCCCTTGCGGCTTTGTCTGTAGTGCTCATCGTAGAGTCCGTAGTAGAGTCGTGGGTTTTTTGTACTGACAAAAAGCCCCGCAGGGATGAGCCACAGTTCTGGTCATGAGCAAACAATTCGATTGTATCACCTTCTTAATTCTATGGGTTTTATCTGAGTCTATTAAGCCTTAGTCGCATATTATTCCCCCATATGAGGAGAAGGCATTTGAGTAGCTCGGTTATCCGATAGGTCCTGGTTTGGACACCAGATGGGGGCCATGTGTGGCCTGATGGCTGGACGGTTTCAGATAGAGTTAGCACACACCAACTAGGCTACATGCAAGTGTGGGAAGGCATCCCTTGACTAACCGCACTGAGGGTAGACAGAGCATTTCTCGAGGCAGCCCACTCTCGGGTTGCGAGGCCCGTTTCGAGCCTCAGATGATCCCGAATGGCTATGGGCCGAACAGCGACCATAGATCAGTTGCTCTATTTTGCGCACCGGTTTTATCGTATGGTCGGTGGCCTATTTCAGGACCAACCCCCAGTCAACCGTTTTGGGCAGACTGGGTCGGCCACCCAATTGAGCCTAACCGACTACAACTGGTGGCTATATAAGAGCAAGCCCGTGAAGCCCATTTCATCACTGGCTATAGCAACCTTGATTCCTTAGCATTCAGCCTCCATCTTCTACTATTTCTAGCATGCCATCGAAGCTTCTTTCATAGGAGCGCATGGTTGGGAGGCAGCGCCATCTATTATATCAATTCTATAGTAATCAAATTTTTTATTCTCCATACTATCTTGTTTTCTCTCTTGTGTACGAGATCCTATTATCTATTGAGCATAGACGTTGTATTATTTTCTTACAAGTATTTCTTGCTATCTTACATACATGTTGGATGTGATTACACCCGTATCATTGAGCTTGTAGATAAGTTTGTATGTAAGTCTGATATTTTTGCATTTAGGAGATGATTGTGATGTTTGGCGGGGGTCTCGTTGCTGAGGCTACAGACTCTTTTGTCAATTCACCTTGAGTTTTGGCATAGCTTCTTGTCCTACTTGTGAATTCATTGCATGCTTTAAGAGTATGGAATAAGAGTGTGTGATACTATTATTGATGCAATCTATTATGTGCCTATGCAAAATTGTGTGAGTGCACGTGATGTGTCTAGCTATATGCTTATTTGTGGGATTTAGTAGGGAAACTAAGACTCAATCATCCCTAATATGAAATTGATTAGGTCTTCCTAAATGTGCAAAAACGTGCATATGCCAATGAGTGTGTGTAACAATCTAGTGCAAACTATATGTGCAAAAACGTGCATATGCTAGTGAGTGCTTGTGATACAATCTAATCCTAACTACTAGGGAAGACTTGGTTTTCCAAATCTTCATTTTTGTCGAGGATGGCTTGCGTGTTGAAGTAGTAGCGCTTCAATCGACTCCCATTTATTGTTGTGGTTAATTGGACTCCATCCAATGTTTCTAGCAGCACAACTCCGATGGTATTCATCTTTCTTACTCGGTAGGGTCCTTTACCTAGATACTTCAATTTCCCCTTGTGTACTTTGGCATTGTATAGCAAGACCAAGTCACCCTCCTTGATGTCTTTAGCTTTAAGATTTCTATCAAACCATGCCTTCTTCTACGTTTTTCTGTTGTCATGGCATGGTAGGTGACTATTCTTGTCTTTGTATGCTTCTCGAACTGATAGAGTCTTTCTTTCAAGGATTCATGGTCTCCCATGCATTCTTATACTGCTATGCATAGGCTTGGTATTACAAATTCTAGTGGGACCACAACTTCAAGGTCGAACACCAATTAAAATGGTGTGTTCCCTATACTGACCTTGAGTGTGGTTCTGTATGCCCATAAGGTTGCATTCAGTTTCTCTGCCCAATCAGAACATTGTGGTTCTACTACCTTGGTGAGGATAATGCATAATATTTTGTTGGTGGATTCGGCATGTCCATTCCCTTGGGGGTAGTAGGGTGTGCTTTTTCTATGGATTACCATAAAGCCAAACAAGAGTTCTTGGATTACCTCATTGACAAAATGTGTGCCTCTATCCGACACAATTTCAATGGGGCATCTGAATCGGGTGATCACATTTTCGTATAAGAATCTTGTTGTGCTTTTGGCAACTGCCTTTCTAACTTCTTTAGGTTTAGCCCATTTTGTAAAGTAATCAGTGGCCACAATGATGTAGCATGCCTGTGTTCCTTTTGATGTGCTAGATGTATGGGACCCACATAGTCAATCCCCCATTTTTCAAATGGTCTTTGTGCAACAATTGTTGTCAGGGGATTGAAGTCTTTGTGTTGTGGTTTAGTACTCCGTTGGCATACATCACAACCTTTTACATATTCATAGGCATCTCCCACAGTGTTGGCCACTAGTAGCCTGCGAGGAGGGCTTTTCTTATTATGCTTCCCCTTGTAAGTGTCCTCCTGCAATGCCTTCATGGACTTCACTCAAGATTGGCATGATCTCATGAGGCATTACACCTTCTTAATACCTGGTCCTTGCCCATCTTGTATAGTTGTCCTGCAATGAGTTGATAGGGTGTTGCCTTTAGAATCAGTTTTCTAGCATCTACTACTTTCATTTCAACGGGTGGTCTTCCTTCCATTAAGTACCCACCATTAAGTACCCAATGATATCTCCACACCACTCTGCAGCATCTATTTGAAATAGTGTGGCATCTGGTAAGTCGTCTTCTACTCCAGTGGCTTCTTCTCCCGACTTGACACGAGACATGTGATCGACAATGTAGTATTGGCCACCTTTGCGGATCACTATTTTGAAGTTGAATTCTTGAAGCAAGATGAGCCATCTGGTTATTCTTCCAATTGTACACGGATAGTTCACAAGATAAAGAAATGCTTGATGGTTGGTGTAGAAGAAAAATCATTTGCTAGTAGATAGTTCCAAAATTTCTTTACACTATACACCATTGCTAGGGCTTCTCTTTCTGTGGTGGTATAGTTGATCTCTGCATCATTGAGTTGTCAACTGGCGAAGTAGAATGGGTAGTCTTTCTTATGTTCACCAGGTTGACAAAGCACACTCCCAATTGCATACTTGGATCCATCAGTATGAACATGAAAATCAATATCCCAATTGAGAGATATAAGGATGGGTGTTGTGATTAGGCGCCACTTTTAAAGCTCAAAGGCTTGGTCACTCTCTTCTATCCATAAGAATTCCACTAATAATTTGTAAAGTGGTCTAGCTATCATGGCATACCATAATATAAATC
The DNA here is from genome assembly GCF_047967505.1 of Dipteris shenzhenensis. NCBI lineage: Eukaryota > Viridiplantae > Streptophyta > Polypodiopsida > Gleicheniales > Dipteridaceae > Dipteris > Dipteris shenzhenensis. The sequence continues at coordinate 19,711,462 of NC_141627.1, forward strand.
TTCCATAATAGCCGGCATGTCCCATAAAGACTTGTACACCTTTGGAATTTGTAGGAGGAGGCAATTCCATGATGATTTTGATTTTGTCCATGTCAGTTGCAATCCCATGTTGAGAAACAATGTGTCCCAAAACCGTGGGTAACCATGAACTAGCATTTTGTTGGATTTAGGGAGATGCCATACTCCCTACATTGGATTAGTACTGCTTCAAGACATTTGAAGTGGTCTTTTTTGTTTGAATGGATACACAAATCATCCAAGAACACCTATAAAAACTTATTCAGAAATGACTTGAAATCTATGAACATCACTCGTTGGAATGTGGCCGGGGCATTATAAAGGCCGAATGGCATGACTCTATATGCAAAAATACCCCATTCGGTAGCAAATGTTGTTTTTGATTGGTCTTTAGGAGCAATTTGCAATTGGTTACAGCCACTGAAGCCATCCAAGAAGCTATATATTTTGGAGCCTGTCACCTTTTCCAACACTGTTTCTTTTAAGGGTAGGGGATAGTGATCCCTAATTGTGGCAACATTCACATTCTTTAAGTTTACACATATTTTGAGATTCTTGTTGCGCTTAGGTACAATGACAATGGGTGAAACCCAATCAGTGTGCTCTATCTTGTAGATGAATCCAGCATCTAGGAGTTTTTCCAGCTCATCATAAACCATGGTGCCATACTTAGGATTTGTGCGATAAGGTCCACATACCTTAGGGTGAGCACCTTTCCTTATAGGTATCGTGTGTACTGCCACATCTGGTGAAATTCCTTTCATCTCTTTGTATGACCATGCTAGGTAGTCACGGTATTCCGTTAGGAGTGCTTTGAGTTTAGTTTCACCCTCTTGTCAAAGTTGTTTCCCAATGAAATCTAGTTTTTCTTCCTCCCCTCTAAGGGCCAGGTTTATTGTGCATGTTTTTGCCGGTCCCTCATAGATTGGAGTTTCTCCAATGCTATCAGTTTCTTGAACTTCAGATTCTCTTAGTGGTCTTGGCATTGCTATTGGCGCACTACCACTTGTGTAATTCTTGAAGTATTCTAGCACTTCTCGAAGATTGGCATCTGATGTGGTGTTGAACTAGCCTGACATGTGCCATGTCTACTGGGTGGCATAGTTTCATTTACCAACTTGTTAGGATCTTTTTTACTTTCTTTTTCTGAAGGCTCTTGATCGAGCTTCATCTACACATGTGGCTTATATTTCCGAAACTTCTTACGTTGGGAACTATGGGGTAACTTTTCCACTAGTAAGATGTTTCCAAGTAAGGGTTCATTTGCTGCGCATACTCCTTCCAGTCCCTCAGGAGACCATTCAAGAGGTGGTGGTTCTGATTTTGAGGGAGCTGGCTTTGCAAGGTACAATTTGATGATCCTTGTTTGGACTTGTTCAAATTCATTATAAGTGTTTGGCCTTGGCTTTTCTACAATTTCCTCCTTCAACTTTCTTGCGAGATCTTCTGCTATTATTCAACTTTGGAGGTTCAACTTTCGGGAGCTCGACTGCCATTAGGGCATGCAAAATGGCTAAGTCATTATCAAATATTTGATCTTCAATTTCAGCCTTCTCAGCCTCTGTTTCAAGGTCCCAAGGAAAAGTACACATGATGAGGATCCAAGTGGCCTATAGACTGCCCATTCATTGGGGAGACATGGGCATCAAGCCTCTGATGTACCAAGTCTTATAATGCTCAAATCTCCTCTACCCAATTGAAATGTCAGGATTCTAATCCATAAACTAGAGATACAGGTCTGTCCATTGCTGACCCAACATGTGGGAAAAATAGCACACTCAGCCCCCTTTTTGCACTACTATGAGGAAAACAAAACAAAACACAGTCCGTGCAAAAACACAGTCTAATTAAACTAATCAACCTATAGAAAAACAAAACAATTTCAACCTCGAGGCTGGTTTAATACAGCCACATATAATGAATCTAATAATTAAACTAATCAAGCTACTAGCAAAACAAAACAATTTCAACCACCGTGCTAGTATAGGATAGTCACAATTTTAACCACTGGGCTGGTTTAGGACACGGTCACAATTTCAACCACCAAGCTAGTCACAATTTTAACTACCAGGCTGGTTTAATGTGATGGTCACAACTTCACATATTAGACAACAACAAGTACATTGCTTTTCATTTTTGAATTTCACAATTAAAAAATAACAATATATTGCTTTTCCTTTCTCAATTTTACAATTAGACAATACCAATATATTGTTTTTCATTTCTTTATTTATGTTCAACCACAATTTCAATCACTAGCTGCTATTTGACTTGAACCAGTTTCAGGCTAATTTAGGACAATCACATTAAGTCCAAGCCATCCCGGTCTAGAAATTAAGTGGTATATGACTTGAATAGTAGGAAATTAAATGTAACTAATTTAAGTACTAAGAAACACAGTAATTTCAACCATCGGGCTGGTCAACAACTAATGTTTGTTCAACCACGTTGGTTCACGATAATCACATAATTGCTATTTGAGTTGAACTAGCCAGGGTTGCATGATGTTCCAACCACCGAGCTGGTTTAGTAAAATAATGATATATTGATATTTTGTTTTAAAATATATTGCTTCTAATTTATATCGGGATGGTTTAGGACAATAACAATATATTGATGTTCTATTGGAAACTATATTGTTATTACTTTTTGTTTAATCACACTAGTTCAAATCAATCACATAACTCATGTTTGAGCTGAACCAGTGATGGTTGTATGATGTTCCACCAGGTTGGTTTAGGATAATCACACTAAGTCCAAGCCATCCTGGTTTAGAAATGAAACAAGTAAACTATCCCAAAGCTCAATCACAAACAACCACCGAGTTGGTTTAGGCAACCATTGACCTACATTGTATCAAGCATGTGTATGATGTGCTCGTCAAACATCTTGTATCCCGTTTTCTTTCTACAGATGTCCTTATTTAAAGAAACTCTCGTCTTTTTGCTCCAAAACGCCATCACTCTAGCAATGACTTCCACACTTATATTGTCTCTCCTTTTCTTACATTCTGCTGAGCCCACAGGCTTCTCAAGTGAGGATGATCCCATAGGCTTCTCAGATCGGGATGATCGTGCATTGCTTTTGCTCTACTTTCAACCACCCTTCTGATTGACAACATCTTTGACATTGTGCGCCCAAGCTGTTTCTCCTTTGTTTCACACCAACATAGCTAATGTCACCCTCTTTATACCTAGTTGATCTAAGCTATGCACCCCTTTCACTTTCTGTAGGCCATTTCTCAAGTTAGAGACCATGGCCTCTTGGGCGTGCATCTCTCAAGGTGTTAGTAGGGTTGTCACTCTACAAACTTTACAGTAAATCTTATGAAGACTTGAGACTTATATTCACCTAAATGGTTTGATGTTGCTGCCTCAAATGCTCCCACCAATCGTGACACCACAACTCGTGTTCTTTTCTTTGATGGAAATGATCATATGTGTGCATCTACAACTACTTCTTGCTATTGCTCTGCAAGAAGTCTTCTTTCTTCTCATTGTTTCTTTCTTTGCAACATTGCAAAAGTTTCTTCCATGCCATTGCTTTCCTCGACCCGCAATTTGTTTTGTATGCCTTGACCAAGCTTTTCAGCTTTCCTTTCTCACAACCCTCTATCTACTTCTCTTGCAAGCCATGGTGAGCTACATGTTGCCATTGACGCTATGGCGGTGATCAGTGAACCACCAGAATAGACCCTCCAAAATAGAGAGAAGATAGCTTGTGATGCAAGCCAAGAATAGAAGAGGAATAGGAGACAACTTACCCGAAAGATGACAATGCCAAACCAAAGTTTATGCAAGGTCACATCGAGATGCATGCAGGTTATAGGGCGGGGGTAGGTTGCAAGTACTTAATATTTCAAGATTTGACGAGGGGAGGTGTGAAAATTTAAAATTTGTAGAAGTAGCAAAATTTTCAACCGTCAAGTTTCCCCCTTGCGGCAATACATGTTAGGAAAATTGAATATCCCAAACAGCTGCAATGTGGCCTAAAATGCTTCAAAACACAAATAGATCAAAGGGCACATGATCAAGTTTCATGCTATGTATTATGAAATGCAATGACCTTTGGCATGCTTTTGAGCCATATAGCAAGCAAATGCATGGAAAAAGAAATAATTCAAAATTGTAAATAGTCTTGGATTTATTAAAATATCTTTGCACATGCACAAATTGCACATTTTCAAAATTTCCCATTCTAGGGTGAATCTGGATACCAATATCAACAACTATCAATGTTTTAAGACCACCATGTAGTAGTACCACTAGTTTGTATTTCAAATTTTCAATCCGTTTTGGTTTTCAACTAATCAAAAAAAGTTATGGAGCTTGCCCTCAAACGGGTGTGCATAATTTTAGCACAACATTAAAGTCCCATTAACCCATATCTAATGTTCTCAATTAGGTATGTCCTTGGGTTGAGGAGAAGCTCACATAGTGCACTTTTGAATGATTACTTGGTTGCATGTATGTACAAAACAAAATTTTGATGTTTTTGAATAAATTGCTATATCATATACTCTTCAGGATGCATGCTTCACATGCAACATAGCACTTGCAATTCTTTAATGGTCTCGTTCCAAATCGTTATTCCATAATTTTTTGGTCTCATGTTCAAGTTTGGAATGTGTACTATAACTTGAAGACAAAGTTTGTCAAATTTCGTTGAGCAATGTATAAGTTATGGGTCATGCAAGATACCTATATATATAAATTTCCCTGAACCTCACCAAAAATGGCTACACCCAAGCAAACAATAACCTAGATGTCAAGACATAAGCTATCTCGTGATGAAAGAGCTAGAAGAACAAAAAAAAGACCTCTGACATGAGAGGAGGAACAAGAAGAAGAGGAGCATTCTCATGCAATCCATAAACGTTATGAGTAAATGCCAACAATTTCCACTGCACTGTTGGGATATCTCAAGGTGTATGCCTCAGGCACACCTTATGTTTCTATGTGTGAGTGCTAGAGGCACAGTTAGGTGCCCACAAGCACAGTTAGGTGGTGGAAAAGCCACATAGGATGATTGAGTGAATCTAGGAGCAGATTGAGGAGATGATTGTGGAGCTTTGAGGTCATCAGTGATGTCAATGACCTTGTATGAGGTGCCTACTTAAGGACCTCTTTCTTCTTCATTCTATATGCAAGTATTCTGATTTTGTGTCCACTCTACTCTTTCCTTTCAGTGTTCCAACATGGTATCAGAGCCATTTGATCCCCCTTGAGCCCATTTTTGCCACATCATCATCTTCTTCTTCTTCTTCTTCTTGACCATCTCTCCCTCTTCTTCCAAAAATTTGCTTGAGCTTGTTCTCCTCTGATTCTCACCCATTTCCCATGCCCTTTCTGCTGGAGATCCCTCTTGTTGGGGCGAGTTTACAGCTGTAAGCAATTGAAGTATAAGACGCGCTGCTGGTCGCCATTGCACGAAAATCGTCGATCCTTCTTCCTACAAGTTCTTTGCGCCTGCTCTGTCTTTGCCTAATTCCTTCCAGGGCAAGCTTCTCCATACCTAGAGCTACCTTGTGCTGAAATCTGAGCAGCAATGGCTGCATATTGAAGGAGAAAACAGAGAAAAACCAGTCGACTTTGTTCAAGAAGGTGAAGGCGACCTGACGCATATTTTCGCCTCTTCTTCCCAGAGGATCTACTGTGGTATACCAGCTTTCTTTTGCCTTAGAAAGCCCCCTTTCTTTTGCTTTGAAGAGTGTGATATGAGCCCTCCAAGTTCAGCTCTCTAGTTTTGATAGTTTTGACATACTTTTGAAAATGATGCTACATAAAATGCTACTCTAGCATTTCTGGTCTTTTGAAGTTTTCAATAACTTCACTACAAGTGTTGCTTCAGTTTTGGTTACCCACCAGTGGTCAGTCACTTGACACATGGCAGATTTGACATAACCAGGGTTAGGTTCAGTCAACCCCTTTTGACTTGCTAGACCTGGTTGTGATTGGAAAGTGTTTATTTCATTCACTTCTATGAAGCATGCAAAAAGTAGCATCATTGTTTGAAAACTAGTCACTACTATTTGCTACATCAAGTGCCTATACTTTGGAAGTATTTCAGTTCTTTTTGCCTTGTAAGAGAGATAGACACTGCCCAATATCTGGGTTAGACCCTCTCATGGCTACTTTATATAATCTTGAGAAGTTCAATGGAAAGGGCTTCCATACATGGCAAATGAAGGTAAAATTTGCATTGATGCGGGAAAACTTATGGGGACTTGTCAAACCTGCTCCTACCGCTTCTTCTATGGCCTCAAATGCTGGAGAATCTTCAGCTCCGACACGACCGTCAAGGGATCCAGCAAGAGAAGAAAAAGCATATGGTATAATTGCTTTAGCTTTGGGTGATGATTACATACATCATATATCTGACTTGGAGTCTCCATCGGAAGCATGGCAAAAGCTAGACTTGATTTTTGGTGCAAGCTCTCACATATCTAAACTATCACTTAAAATCTCTTTCTTTGAATTAAAGATGGCAAGTGATACTACTTTAGCTGCTCATGTCAACTATATGTGGAGTCTTATGACTCAGTTAGCTTCTATCAACTCTCCTATCACCCCTGATGATGCTATGGCAGTACTACTTAAGAGTATGCCTGAAAGTTTTGATCACATTGTAAGCACTTTGAAGAATCTTCCCAATCCAAACCTTGAAGGCATTATCTCAGCTCTCCAAGAAGAAGAAAGACATATGGAGTTAAGGAAAGGCAATGACACTGCTTATATTATGAAATTCCAGAAGGGCAAGGATTCTCCTTGCAATCACTGTGGAAAGACAAATCACCTTTCAAAGGACTGCTTCAAAGTTAATCCATGCAAGCACTGTGGCAAAAACAACCATAGTGAGAAGTTTTGCAGAGACAAAGCAAAGACAGAAAATGCAAATCTACTTACAGTGAATGAGCCTCCACAAGATGAGGCATCCTTTGAAGATTATGCATTTTAACTCATCTCTATGTAAGCTCCAGATCTCTCTTTTTATGTCAAGGTACTCAGCCTGGATAGTCCTCCAAAATGAATGAAAATAAACTATTGTGTGTTGTGAGTTTTGTAAACACCTCTGGTCACCTTATGATGTAGGCCATGTGTATGTTTTGTTCCATGGTACCTCTTGCAGACATTGTGTGCATGTACATGCAAGGGAGATAACCATTGGAAGGTCTGTTTGTATCCCTTTCTGTTTACCTTACACCCAAGGGAACCCTTGCTAGCATGAGAACCTAGCCATAGATTTATCCTTGACCACCATGAGATGGCATGAGAAACTATGAGACTAGATGTATCCATGACATAGCCTGAGGCATTTCCTTGAGGGGGGGTTTGTTGGGATATCTCAAGGTGTATGCCTCAGGCACACCTTATGTTTCTATGTGTGAGTGCTAGAGGCACAGTTAGGTGCCCACAAGCACAGTTAGGTGGTGGAAAAGCCACATAGGATGATTGAGTGAATCTAGGAGCAGATTGAGGAGATGATTGTGGAGCTTTGAGGTCATCAGTGATGTCAATGACCTTGTATGAGGTGCCTACTTAAGGACCTCTTTCTTCTTCATTCTATATGCAAGTATTCTGATTTTGTGTCCACTCTACTCTTTCCTTTCAGTGTTCCAACATGCACCGCTTCCGCACTTGTCGAATATTGTCCAATGAACCTCACAATGGAAAAATCCTAAAGGCTCACAATGAACAACATCAAAAGATGAGTGTCAAAGGAGGAGGTGACGTCCATTTGGCCAATACGTCCAGAGGTAAAGGTAGAGGTAGAGTAGTCTCAAGGTGAGGGAAGCCAAATCCAATGAAGAAGAAGGCACTTGATGTCCCAATGCTCAGGCTGTTGAGCAGTATTGGTAGATTAGGCACTAGGAGATTAGAGCATCAACATGCAAAATGTAAATGGATGTATATGATAAATAACCTCATCATGAGGATCTCACTCTGTACTTTGCAAAGATGTCATTTTGGCACTTTGTAAAGGGACTCCCCATAGATTTCTCCTTACATACCAATAAACATGCAAGGTGTCACACAAAGGGTGTGATCACACAAGAGACTCTCAAATGCATTGGTTGGTGCACAAGAGACAATGGAGAAGCAACTAAAGAAGCTTCATAATGAAAATGAAGCACGTTATGAGGATTGAGCATTTGAAGAGCACAATGAGGGATGAAGCAGCATGAAACTTGGTTGTGGGCTCAAGCTGCACAGTTAGCAAATGTAACCAAATTGGGCATGCAGTCAAGGCAAGAATGCATGAAACAAAGAGGTACTACAGTCACACGTAATAGATAGCACAATATGTCACCACTCTGCAAACCAATGGTGCCCAATGTAGCTACATCCCAAAGGTGGTGAAGATGAACTTTTATGCCTAGCTTTGATAGGCAATTTTTTTAAAGAAAACAAAGTTTATTATACAATTTTTAATGCATCTATCAGATTTCATGTCACACCTTGTAGGCATATATTTCATCGTACTTGATTAATATAAACCATGAAACCAAGAATGTTGTGCCCACTTTGTCATGTTGAGCTCCATCCTTCTTTGTATATGATTTTTGGGCTTGGCAATGTTAAGCTCTTCAGTCTTGTAAATTAGAAACTTTTGTATTTGGCATTTTCCATCTCTTTTAATATTTAACATCCACATATTTTTTGGGGTTCTTAATAATGCTCTTTATCTTTTAATCTTGAAATGTTTGCAGAACATATTCCAAGTTCTTATTATTAAATTGTCCACACAATGTATCAGTACTTGACTCTCAAAATATTTATTTAAAGCCATATTTGTAATTATAATTTGTGCAACAAGCAAGCCCATTGTAGAAATCCACCAAACATGAAGCAACAAGAAAACCCATTGAAGCAACCTATCCAAGATTTTACAAGTGAAGCAACAAGAAAACCCATTAGAGCTACCTATTCAAGATTTTGCAAGTGTTTCAGATCACAATGGTGTGTGTGTGTGTGTGTGTGTGTGTGTGTGCATGTGTGTGTGTGTGTGCGCGCGTGCGCACGCGCACGTGTGTGTGTGTGTGTGTGTGTGTGTGTGTGTGTGTGTGTGTGTGTGTGTGTGTAGACATTCACAACACCCCTTTCATAGTAGTGAAAAGTAGACAAATTTGGAGTGAAAAAAGAGAAATGCTTTAGTAGAAGTAATTTGCAATAAATATCCACAAAAAAGGAATAGACATCATTAAAGAAAGAACAATTTTTGTTCCCAAAAGAGATAAAGCGAGTAGTAATGCTTTGAAAAGTAGTTGGCAGCAACACTTTTATTGAAGAGGGGAATCTGCCTACCTGCCACCATCCAACAAGAAAAATGATAAGGACCATGTTTTAACTTGGTTGGGAAAACAGGTGTCATTAACACCCCTCCCTTGTTATTGGAGTCACAATAAAATCAATGCTTTTGCTTACACCTTTTCAAGATTAAGTAGCAAAAATAATGAACTTTTGGAAATAAGTTTTGGTTAAGTAAAGAGCAATATTTAGCACTATTAGCCAAAGGTTTATGAAAAAAATAATGCACATTTAACTAAAAAGAGGTTAATGCAAAATGAAGGAGGTGAGAGAGAGAAAGGGTTTAATTAGAAGGAATTTAATAAGATAGGGGTGGCATGAGGGGGTGAGGAAAATATCTTTTTTTATAGAAAAAGGGTAAGCAAGAGGGAAGAATTGGGAGCATAAAAAAGGAGGGGTTGTTGTAAGAGAGAGGGAGAGAGAGAGTGTGGGTTTTAAAGTAGGGGGTCTTAAGAGGGAACATGGAAAAACCTAAACAGACTAAAGAAAAATAAGGTGCCAAGGAAAGAAAGGAGGTAGAGAAGCACAAGGTGAGGAGTCATTTGTTATAAAGAGAGAGGTTAAAGCAAAAAAGAGAGGGGGGGATTTTAATGTATAAAGAAAGAAAAAGGGGGGTCTTTTAGAAGTATTTATATAGAAGGGGGGGGAGGGGGGAACTTTAAGATAGAAAGGGGACAAAATAGTAAAAAGAAAAAGAGGGAGGGAGTAATTAAAAGAGGAGGAGGGAGAGTTTAGCAGTAAAAGATAGAAAAAAGAGGGGGGGGGCAGTAAAAAGGAAAGGGGAGAAATCAAAACATCTATCTAGAAAGGGGGGAAAAGAAAGGGGGGTTTTTGCTGTAGATATGTAATGTATATATAGAGCTTTAAAAAAGATGTAGGGTGATAGGGGGAGGGAGAGAGGGGGTTTTATTTGAAATAAATAAAGTAGAAAAGAGAGGGGGGGGGGATGTTTAAATAATTAAAGAAATCTAAAGAAACAAGAAGAAGGGGGGTTTTAAACAAGACAAAGGGAGGCAATAAAAGAGAGGTAATAAAATACCTCAGAATCCATGCTTGGATGGAGAGGTGTGAAGGCACGTGTGGGGGCAGAGTAGTGGAAGCGTAGACCAGAGCAAAGGCTATCAGAGCAGCAATGTCGAATGGCGGTTGGAGCAAGTACATCAAGGTTGACGGGGTGGAGCAATGAGCAGCGAGGGCCAGACAGTAGCAGGGCCATGTCAGGGAAGGAGTAGTGAGCCATGGGGGTAGACAGCAGTAGAGCGACGTCACATCAAGAGTGTGAGACGTGAGGCAAGGATCTTATAGGTTGTAGGGTAATAGATAGTGAGTGAAAGGGAGGGGGTTAATATAGAGGGAAGGAGTAAGCTAGTCGGGGGATTCGGGGAGATGAGAAACAAGGAGCCCGATGAAGCGAAAGCGGGAGGGACAGTGGGTGCACAGTTGGAGGAAGGCAAACCGCAATGCGAGGAGCAAAGCTAAAAGAAGGTGGCGCATACGAGAAATAGGGGGTATTTAGAGTTTAATAAATACAGAGGAGTAGGGGGAATATGGGAAATAGAGGAAGATATGTTGAGAGTTCACGCTCAACATCATGTGATCACGTGTGCATAGCACCATCTTGTGATCATATGTGCATAGCACTAACCTTATAGAGTGCTATAAAGGAAAGGGTTAGATCCCCTAACCCTAACCCTAAATGGGTTTGTATATATTATATTTTTTCAACTAAATCTAGTGTACAGTTAGTCATTTGTGGTGTGCTCTCTAGTTGTGCCCTCTCTCCTCATCTCCACTCTTCTCCTCTCCCCTCTTCATATTTTGTCATGGTATCAGAGCTCCCTTGCCTTTCGCTAAGGCATTGAGATCATTGTGAGAGAGATTGAGTGATTGTGAGTTCTCTTGAGTGTTCTCCGTGAGAGTTCACTTCCAGTGAGAGACTCCCATCTACTTTCATAGAATTTCCATCATACAATTATGTCCATGTGAGAGAGAGAGACTTCTATTGATTGAGAAGTCTTCAAAGGTTTTGTGAGAAAGATAGGGAGTGTCTTCTTCTTGCTTGAGAGAAAGAGAGTGATTCCTTCATAATATTTATGTTCTTTTCTTCCATGTGAGAAAGAGAGTACCTATTCATTCTGAGAGAAATTTTTTAAAGGGAGAGTTTTGTGACCATTTAATATCCATAAGGAGGAGGGTAGCCAGCAAGGGAAGCTCTGAGAGTACTCTCAACGGAAGCAAGAATGGAAGAGGGAGAGAGAGAAACAGAGAGCCACACAAGTTTTGGTGGGTGCAGAACATCCTAATCTTCTTTTTCATTCATTTATATATGTGTTTGAGTATTGTACATAACCGGGGTAAAGGCACAGTGATCTTTAACCCCCACATCTTATGCATATGTTTTTTCCACAAACCTTTCGTAGTCTGCTCATTTACTACTGTGAAATAAACTGACTCTGCAAGATGAAGTCTAATAGTAGACTTTGCTAATGCATCCAACTCATTCCAATCATCCTCAGACATATCCATAGGCTTAGCTTCTTTTGAATAAGCACATCCCTTATTTGTTCTTTCCACAAAGAAAAGTTTGTCCCATCAAACTTTTTAATGCTAAAAAACTCCTTTTCAGACATGGAAGAGGATGCCATGATGCAAATGAAGCAAAATCCCAAATGCTAGTGCCTGCAAGAGAGAATCACACCAAATACCAGGTGCACCCAAATGTGTATGCCACAATAGAGTGAAATATCACCAAAACTCAAAGCTCAAAGCATCAAAAGAAACAGCTAACTCATGTGTATGTACTATGAATCCATATGAGCAAATCTTGCCCAAAAGAAAATGCCAACTGCAATGGCAATCCAAAATGCCAATAAGTGTCAAATGGCTCAAGCATAAACACGGTGACCATCCATGGGCATATGCATCAACAATATCTCATCCAAGAGAGCATAACACTATCAGTGCATCACCTGCAATGTGTCAAAGCTGTCCCTCAGCATAAAATAGCATCCATGTGTAAAGCTTCCATAAAAAAATAGCATACCACAAGGTAATCTGGGACTATCAGTGCATCCAATAAGGATTGCAATGATGGCCTATAAATCATCCAGTACAACCCAATGCACACCACAAATGAGCGCACACGGCTCAAACTGCAACCAGAGTGATCTGCATTAGGTATGCTCAAGAAATCATGGTCCCACGGCAATGACCGCTACTGAAAATAGAACCTGAGATGCCTCAAAACATGGGTGCCATTGCATAATCAGACTCAGCAAGAAAATCTGCAAATATCTCTCTTCTGTTGGAACTTCAAAATCCCAAATAATGAGTGAGAAATGGGAGTCAACACTTATCCACTACCATGTGGCATAAATCTAAGGTCAAAATGACTTCTTTTGGTAACTGAGAGGTCCAATTGAGAAAGCAAAGAACTTAGCTTGAAGGGAGCCGAGAGGAAAGAAGATGTCTAAGTGATTAAGCATGTACCATAAAACATGGCAGCCACAAGATGGAGGACTTACAAGAGAGATTGGTCTTCTTGATAAGGCAGGTACATTTCATGTAAGGACGAAACATATTCCAGCTATTTTTGACATAGTAATTATCATCTTTGTTTGAGAACCCAGAGTCCTGTCGGTTGGAGCCTTTGGAGCGGAAAAATATCTCCTTAGTGAGACCACACTTGGAGAGATCAACGGTTTTAAGAAAGAAGGGGATGTTGAGGAAGTAATTAGAATTCAAATGTTGCCGACCATGGTAGGCATCATTTTTGCATTGTTCGACCTCTTTGGAAGAGAGGTTGCAAAGGAAGGCTAGAGATTGGATGGTGAAAGGGGCAAGGAAGCTGAGATTATTAAGGCACCATATTTTGTGTCTGGAGGGGAGTAAAGGAACACATGAGGCAAAATTCTTCAGCTCTTTTCCTTCAAGGGGTTGAGGAGGCTGGGAGTGAGACTGGGATAGAGTCTCAAAAGAAGCTTTGTCCTCAAGGGAGAGGAGGTCAAGGTTGATGAAGGAATGAAAGGTACTATTGGGAGGAGCAAGGCCGACAGGGATGTGGAGTGGGAAAGCACCATTGAGAATGAGTATGTTGTTGGCGAGGCCGGGGATAATGGAGTGATACTCATTAAGAGCATTGGTATCACCGAGATCAATTGGGGAAAGATTATCAGCAACTCTTTGAATTCTTGCTAGAGTGCCATCAGTTTTAGAGTGGGAGAATTTAAGAAGTTTAACCCAATCATTGAAGGAGAGGGTTTTGATGAGCAGAGGGGAGTTTTTTGCCAAAGCATTAAGATCATGAGTCCTGATAAACGAAAAGAACTCAAACACTTGAAAGCATGAGAGTATTGCCTGAGAAGCAGGAGAGGGAGCAGGCAGTGGGTTGTTGAGAGTCTTTGCCTTGTTTTTGTAAAGGAGGGGAGAAGAGAAAAAAAACCAAGTTAGAAAAAGGAGTCAAAAAGCCAAAAAGCGGCCTTGATGACTTAAAGGAACTATGTGCAACCGACCAGAGTTATAGGGGAAAGTGTGTGTGTGTGTAGTAGACATTAACAACACCCCTTTCATAGTGAAAAGTAGACAAATTCGGAGTGAAAAAAGAGAGATGTTTTAATAGAAGTAATTTGCAATAAATATCCACAAAAAAGGAATAGACATCATTAAGGAAGAAAAAAAAATTCCCAAAAGAGATAAAGTGAAAAGTAATGCTTTGAAAAGTCATTGGTAGCAACACTTTTATTGAAGAGGGGAATCTGCCTACCTGCCACCATCCAACAAGAAAAATGATAAGAACCATGTTTTAACTTGGTTGGGAAGATAGGTGTCATCAACATCCCTCCCTTGTTATTGGAGTCACAATAAAAATCGATGCTTTTGCTTACACACTTTTCAAGCTTAAGTAGCGAAAATAATGCACTTTTGTAAATAAGTTTTGGTTAAGTAAAGAGCAATATTTAGCACTATTAGCCAAAGATTTGTGAGAAAAATAATGCACATTTAACTTAAAAGAGGTTAATGCAAAATGAAGGAGGTGAGAGAGAGAAAGGGTTTAGTTAGAAGGAATTTAATAAGATAGGGGTGGCATGAGGGGGTGAGGAAAATATCTTTTTTTATAGAAAAAGGCTAAGCAAAAGGGAAGAATTGGGAGCATAAAAAAGGAGGGGTTGTTGTAAGAGAGTGGGAGAGAGAGAGAGTGGGTTTTAAAGCAGGGGGTCTTAAGAGGGAACATGGAAAAACCTAAAGAGACTAAAGAAAAATAAGGTGCCAAGGAAAGAAAGGAGGTAGAGAAGCACAAGGTGAGGGGGGGAGGAGAGGAATTTTGAGAGAGAAGGTAAAAAGGGGGGGGGGGGGGGAAGGGAAAAAAGGTAAAGTAACTGTAAGGTAAAAAGTGAATAGGAAGTGTGTGTGTGTATGTGTGTGTAGAATTGGATTCATGGGTCTACATTTGCATGGATAGCTCATTGCAGAAATCAACTTCTCGGCTTGTGGTCCCCTAAAATTTTGATATTGGTTCCACTCATCGCCTAAGAAGTGCATACTCATTCTTATGACTATCCTGTGTACTCTTCTCTATAAATATTGCACCTCCACTTTCCACATACTAATATCGTAATAAAATACAATGGCTTTGCAAGACTTTGACCTCATCCATGAGCCTCATCATCGGATCCTAAACATGTGATTCCTCATAGGATGACTTCAACTGTCTCAGCCACTAGTCCCCTACACTGTTTGATGTGATTTTTCTCATTGCCTACGAAGTGCTTACTTATTCTTGCCATTGTTCCGTAAAATTCTCAAGTGCAAATATTACATTTCCAATTTCCATTGTCGAGCATTGTTATGTAATCATGTGCCTTTGCAAGATCTTGATCTTGTCTCTCTATAGCTATGATTGCAGAAAGAGAAACATAAAGAATTTCACCCCTACTATTCTATTCTCATCTCAGTACTTAAAGGCTATAGAATTTCAAAAAAAATAGTCCCAAGGCATATATACATATCAGCACAATCTCTTCAAATACAACTAGTACCTCACACCTGACTACAAAAAGTAGGATTTACCTTAGATAAACCCTTTTGCATTCATTGCCTTACTATTGTGGTTGACTCTTAGCCCAATACACAAGATATTGGAGGAGTCAACCACTTCAAAAATCACAATGAACATCTCTCTCTCTCATTGCTCACAATTTGATCGTGGTACACCTTACCCCAACATGCTAAGTATAGAAACTATGGACTACAACTTTATTGAATGAAAGAGCCTTGCGGCTCTCATAGGCATTCTATATGCATGAAATGGGTTAGAAAGCGAACCAAATTTATTTTCGGTACAAGCACTAATACCACCAATGTATGTATGTATACCATCGATAATGTAACATATATCATTGGATTTTGTAACAAATCATATTTACTACCAGTATACCGATGCTATCCATATTACTAGTGGTATAATCACGTGATTCACTAGTGATTTTTCCAAGTTACCAATGTGATCATGTTATTCTCATGATTTTTGGATTGAAAATGATGTTTGTGAATAACATGTTAAAGAAAACATTAAAAGGTTAACAAAATCCCTAAGGTCACAACATGTGCACATCTATTGCCACTAGTCTCATATTCTCTCTTCTTCTAAAACCAATGCTCCCATGATCTATCATCAAATATTCCAATCAATTTTGGTTGCAATGTAACAACCTCCAAGAATAAACCCTTGGAAATCATGTTTGGAATAATTGTCTCGATTGTTTACTTAAAAGATCACAAGCTATGGACTTTACAATGTTCACAAGAAAGCTAGCTTCTTGCAACACAAGACTTATAAGTGGAAGCTTTCCAATGTCTTTCAATAACAAATCCAGCAGCACAAGGGACCCATTTTAAAACAATATTTTTTAGCATGAGTTATTAACCCACCGTCTCATAGTTTTGTACATTATGGTGATTGCATCCTTGGCCCCACCAATTTCTGTAATTGTGTTGGCAATTTATGTAGTTTGCTTTTGTTTAAAAGAAGTATCACTACTCTTTGGCAACACACTTCTCTTGGATAAAATTCACATAATGTTTACTAAGGGTCTATTCTCATTGCCAATCCATCAAGGTACATCCATATGTAACTAGAATAAAGTCCAAAATATTCCTTTCAAACATTCACCAATGCGTTTGAGATTGAGGAGTCTCTATGGATCTAATTATAGCTAGGCAAAACCTAGTACAGGATAGCATCCCTCATAACATCAATTGTAATACCTTTTTACCAATGGTTCATCTTATTTCAAATGTTCTACAAATACTTCCTGATAAAGAAAATCATCTTCCATCATTTGCAAACTTGTCCTCTTTCTATTCATTGATGGATTCCAACTAGTCTCTTCATTCAATTTCATGTCATTAGTAGCTCCATATATATTATCACCATGTGTATGCTTACGGTCTTGGATTCATGAGCTCCATATCCTCAACTTCAACACAATCTTATAATGCATCAAGCCTTAGAACATAAAAAAGAATAGTCTTTGTTACCTTTCAAAGATACAAATGGAAATATACTGTTACATCTAATGGAGTACATGGACATGGACATGGACATATGCTCCTTTCATCCCTCTAGTGACGATTTTAATAACCTTGCATTTCTTGGATAATTGTTCCTTTGTGGCCATGCATGTTACCATTATTGCCAAATCTTGCAAACCCAAATTATCATCTTTCAATGCCTGAATTCTTTCTCATTTCAAAACCTTGAAAATACTTATACAAAGGATCTTCATGAAGCCTTATCCATCATTCCCTCCTTATCTAAACTTTGGGGTCCCTCCCATATTTTCCCCATATTAAACCATGAATCTCTATCTTTCCCATTTCTAATCTTTCCATTCATACTAACCTAGCCATCCAATCCATCAATTGAGATAGATACTCCAAACAATCCATGACATCCAACTGTAGTGCAAAATGTGATTGCCTCAATGCATCCCCATCACATAAAATGCTATAGAAACTCTACATCATCAATGAAGGAATGCATGCCCTTCCTCCTTGCATTGACAATGCTACCCATAGCAATTTAAGTGTCAAAGATCCATCAAAGAGAGTGACCACTATCATGGAAGAGAGTCACACAATATCATGCATAGATGTTCTCACAGGACTCCAAGGACATTATAGAAATAAGTGCAATATTTTTCCCATCAAGAGTTCAACCTTATGCCCTTGACCGAGTGTCTCCAATTTCTTTAAGCGATGTATAAATCAAACCCTATATTTTGGTTTATTGAATGTTTATGAGTCTTTGTTTGCTATCAAAGCAACAGCTATTAGGAAAAGGAAAGAGTTTAGGTCCTAAAGAGTAATCATAGATGCAAAAAGGGCAACTTGATAGATTCCACATGAGGTGGCCATTGCATTCCCCTCCCAAGAAATTAATTTCTATGAATGTAACCTAATGCTGTGGCACATTCTTCAAGGTTCATGAAGTGTAAGGGATCCATGTCAGCAACTTTTAGGGACTTTTATATTTCCCATTTTCTCAATCGATTTGAATCTCCAACTTGATTTTTTCTAACTAGCATGAATATACAAACTAGCTTGCCACTTTCATTGCTCGAATGGTTCACCATGTTACACATCTCCTAACTTTGTAGTGAGTTGAATTAGGATCCTGCTCTCATTGTCCACCACCCAATATTTGGAAGCAAAAATTAGGGAGTGAAATTGGGATCTCACCCTCATTGTAGTAAGGATTGAAATTGGGATCTTGCCCTCACTATCCACCACACAATATTTGGAAGCAAAAGCTAGAAAACAAGACGAGAAGAAGAAAATGATGTAGTGAGGAAACAGTAGAATCCTTCTGGAGTCAACACATGATGGTCAATTGTTTGGAGATCACAAGGAGACATTTGTCTAAAGGTTTCACGCTTTGGTGCCAACAAGAATGAATGTCTCTCTTGAGTGTGTGGATTTGTGTCCCCATTATAGTGGGACGTGTGATAAATTGTGTGGACGTCTCAACACAGATAAATATTTATCCCTTTGATAGTAGTCTTTCCCATTTCTCAACACCAACATACTGGGACCTTTAAACATCTATGATGATTCTTAGGGACTTATTCATTCTAAAATTTTATGTCCTTTTAAAGTCTAGGTTTGAATGGGACTATGTGGACAGGCGCTTCAGGGAGAAAAGTGAGAATGTTTTTTGAGCTATTAATAATAACGTTTCTCATTTTTGTTTGGAGCTAGAAATAACCACATGCTAGGGTAGATGGAGATGTAAGATAAACTATGCAAACTCATATTCATAGCTAGTTGTTTTTAAAACTAGGTTGCATATGCCCTTTTATACTAATACTCCAATGCTAAATTTAAGCTATGTACACTACATCCAGTAGAGTACAAGTGCTTATATTTTCACCACAAAATCTTGCCATTTTTTACTCTCACCTCTTGTTTGAAGTGTACAAGTGCTTATATTTTTGCCATAAAAACTTGCCATCCTTTTTTTAAGTACTAATAGTATACATAATAATTTATAAAACATGACATAGTCTCACCTCTCATCCGAACATTGAGAGAATCCTTGATTTAATCTCTCTAATAAGGCATATCTTCTAGGATTAACAACAACGATGTTGATAAAAGGACATTAACTAATATTGACCCATTCATCTAACACAATTCTACACCTAGTAACATCCAACTATCCTAAATGACATTGATGTATGAATTCCTTAATGCCTTCATATATCTTGCCAAGAACATTGTGACATACTTTTAAAAAAAGCCTCATGCAAAGCTCAAATCAAAGTATGCTATCCTTTACTAGACATTATTCCAATTAAAAAATATGTCCTAACATAAATTGAGTGTGAATCCCTATTATCTTGTGTTCACAATATTTCAACAATTAGACATTTTGATTAATAGACATTCTTGAACCATGATTAACTGACTTGAGGGTAGTATTGCCTTTTCACATGGCTTAACTTTTAGATTGTTATAGTATGCATCCTAAAGGGAAGTTTTTCCTTTCTATGCCCTTGTTTAGCCACGTCTTAGAGGCTTAGGCATTGATCTTCAAAGATCTAATGGTCTAAATCATGTTTTCCAATCCAAATTTTGTTGCTTTGCTTTTTCTAGGTTATGACTACTCTGATGGTATCTTATCAATTGAATCTAGCTATGCTACAATTTTTATAGTCCAGCGCTAATCTTTCGATGTACCTAAATGTATTTATACAATCATTTTTAGTGGTGGCATATCTAATGATTGTGTTAATGAGTTTTCCTTTGCTTGTCAATCTTCTGCACCAACCAAGGCTGTATATAGCATTTGGACGAGTAGAAGAGACTGCTGGATTGGTCGCGACATGTGGACATGCGATGGGAATGGCAAAAATGCTAATGGCAATGGTGTAATTGTAGTGGCTATGGGTATGCCTTCCCCTCCTCCTCCTATTGCTGATCCTATACCTCACATTGCTGACTCATGCCTTTCCCCATGTCCCTTCTTGTTTGAACTCGTGTGGCGTGCCTTTCAAGCACTCCAAGAAGCCTCTCAAAAGCAGAGAATGTGCATAGACACGATTACAACCACAGAGGACCTTATCGTGGAAGGCACGGGAGGAGTAGAAATTAGACAAGCCAGAGGGAGGAGCAATGGGCAAGCTGAGGATCCTAGGAAGCTATTGGCAGGGGCTTTATGAGGGTGAGCAACAATAGTGCAGCATCAACAGCAAAAGAGGGAGGATTAGTGCATCAATTGTCATTGTGGTAGGCTGAGCAGGAAGTGGAGCAATGGATGGAGAAGAAGCAGCAAAACTGGCATTATCATCAACTCGCAACATACATCTCGTGAGTGCCTCACCCTGTCATGGATCATCATGCTTTTCCTATCATGCCTCTCCCTTCTCCTCCCCAAAGATCAAATCTTTCCCTTGCAAAGTTTCCTTGCCCTCCTCCACTCGCAACTATGATGATGATGCTCACCATTCTAGAGACGTGTGTGCAGAGCAAGAGCCCCAATACTAGGTAGCGATGAAAGACCATGGGCATGGTGGAGCTATGGCCTAGGTCGCATTATTCACATTGTTAGCTTGTGTGCTCTCAAAATCTTCATCGACCTCGATACGAGTCTCAAGTCCAGTTGGCGATTAGCGATGTGAAATCTAGACACAAAAGGTGGAGGTTCCGATAAAAAGCCTGAGCCGCCCTTTCTAGCAGAAGGCATGAATTTGGAGCTGCTGGAGAGCTCGCTACCTATATTGAGGGTTGGCAACCCCTGCCATAGCATTGCCATTGGCAAACTCTAAGGCAACACTCAATGAGACCGAGCAGATGGTGGTGAGATCAAATGTGCCTTATTTGGCTTCCTATTTGAAAGGTATTGACAACGTGTAGAGCCTGATAATGGCTTTGTCTATGGAGTGCAATGATTGGCAGGATACTTCTACGCTAGAAAAAGCACAGAACGTCTTGTAACTAGGAATTTCTTGCCTTAAAGATGAGTTTAGAGGTCTACTAAAAAGGAACATTGAATATGTAAATCCCGACTGATTCCCAATTGGCAATTTTGTGGGAAATCCATCATTTAGTTCCATGTCCAAGGATGCTACTTTGCTTTTTGGAGCGGACGACTTGTTTGAAGGAGAAGAGGAAGCGGCTCCTTTGCGTCACATTTCAAGTCTGAAGCTCGCCTGGTGAGGGAGTATCTCCAGCACCCACTTGCGTTTTCATGGTGTGGTCTATGTAACTCGTACTCATTTACCTGTTGTGTGTAGGCTGGTCTGCCTTGCCTTGCAGTGCAAGAAAGCTTTTGGTACCCCTTGACTACCTCGGATCTCCTACCAACATGGTAACTCATGCGAGAGCGAATAATGCTGATTTATTGGTTGTGCTCTACCAATGTCAAGAGTATGCACCCAACTTTAGAGTGCAAACGAATCACAGTACTTGATAGGATATCGATCAGAGCCAACTGTGGTAAGCCTGTTAGAGAAACAACTCATCGAGATATCAATTCTACTCTAGTGGATATATTGTTGCAAAATTTCTTGCAAGTACTTTGCATTACCTACCATCCCGTCCTCCAAAGTCCCTTTAAACACCCATCACAACTCAAAACTTTATTTTCGGCAAACCTGTCTATTGCCTTCCTCAACTCCTCTGCTCATGCTCTTGGGGGAAAAAACTCATATCTGCTCATAGCTTGGTGCACCTTTCGCTAGAGTTTGCATTATGATGATGTTGCTCTAATAGCTTCATGCTACGTGCGTGTGTGCGTGCATATGTGGGTGCGTGCATGTGCGTGTGCGTGTGCATGTGCATGTGTGTGTGTGTGTGTACACATAGATAGATAGATAGATAGGCGCACACACACACACGACACACACATGTATGTATGTTCATTATTTATCATAATTTTAACATTGTTCAACAGTTATGAATAGCGTATTTTGATATGCCTTCTACTTTGAATATATTTTTCCATGTTTGCAGAAATTGAAAGAGATTTATGTGACTGGTGTGTGCAAGATATTGATTTCTCGGGTTGCAATACAAATAGTACTACTAACATTGAGGTAATATGTTAGTATCTTATCATTAATGAGACTTATTTTGGATGCTAATATTCTCGATGCTCTCAATCTCGATGCTTGAGGAATGGCATGTTCCCTTAGATTATTATCCTTTGGGGAAGGAAGTGTGCCACCTCCTTGCCCACACTACATGTGGTTATTTTATATATATATATATATATATATATATATATATATAATACAAATATTTTTAAAATGCTTTCCTTGTAGTGGATATATTTACTTTAATCTAAACTCTTACAATATTTCTCCCTTTTGATGCATGTTCTTCATGCAAGGGAGCATTCAGAGTTAGGAGAGATAGCCAAGTTGGATGCAAGGTTGAAGGATTTTAATTCATATGGTTGTAGTCCATGTAGCAATATTATATAGGTTGCAACCAACAATGAATTATGAGCTCTTGTGAGCATAGCCTTATTCATGTATTTGTTGGGCTTCAATTCTCAAAAGGCAAAAATATTTAGACATCACCAAGTCAATAATAAAACACTAGCCCTAACATTTGCAGGGAGGATTGGGTCCTAATGGACCCTGTGTCGTGTCTCATGTCAATGTTTTTACTCATTTTTTTCTTTATATTTTTTTCATAAAATGGTAGGATTCAAAAGCAGTTTCAAGTTATTAATTACATGCTCCATGACAAAAAATGGGACTCCAAAGTATAGGGAGCGAGCAATCAATGAATGAATGCAAGGAATATGAAATATAGGGAGCGGTGAATGAATTCCAAGGATGGACAAAGGATGTCATGATAAGCAAATTTAACTTGTGATCTATCTCTCAGGGCATTGTGCTACTCAAATAGCTATTTTAAAAGCCATGATCTCCTATTTTTTTGTAATATGTTATTATCTATTTTTTTATAGTCTTGATGCTTTCTTGATGGCGTCTTCTAAAGGCTACCTACCACAACCCTAGTTGACTATATCCTGGCAAGTCATATGAGTATTCACTTAGAGGATGCATCTTCTCCCTTTCTTAAACAATCATGCATGCTTTTCTCATATTGATTTTTCTTCTTCGATTGCACCTAGAGTTGGACACATGTTGGCTTGTTTTTTTGGATCTCTAAGGAAATGTCATGCTATTGTGAGGTGCACCACCTTATTTTCTTACCCTAGTAGTTACAATTCCAATTTACAAACTGTAGAATATTTACAAATCGTCCCATTTAGTTTCCATTGCTTTGAAAGAAATTATACTCTTTGATATAGGAACATGTGGGTTTGATCTCCAAGCAGATTGGCTCTTAGATTCAATAAAATTTGGTATTTTAGATGATCTGTCTAACATCTTGCATTTATCTCCATTGCACTCATAACTACAATGCCATCATGTTTGCATCAACTGTTGGCATATTGGCATTTAAAGTGTGATTGGATTCCCTCTCCTAGTTCTTGTGAGCATCGTTTCATGTGCTCTTAAACAAAGAACAGCACAAGAAGTATGAGGTTAAACCTCTACTAACAATGCTATTTCTTTTCTTTCCTTGTGTATAAATGATTATTTTTCTTTGAAACTAATGAAACCCACATCAATATTAAAGCAAAGTTTATGAATCATGATACCTTCAACAACAATTTCCTTGTGGAGTCCTATATTAAGACTCTCCACCTTTGTTGCCTTTAGGATTGAACTCACACCACTTTGCGAAAGGAGTATACCTTTCAATACCTCCAACACTAATGTGCAAGATAAATGAGACAAAATGGCCATCATCTCCAAGAACAGCTTGAGTATAATCATCCTTGCGAAACATAAATTAAATAATCATCCTTTATGAAACATAAACTAACATGATTCCAATATTGAATATTAATGTCTGTGACCCCTATCTCAAGAGAGTGGTGTTTCAAAGTGCCAAATGTATTGCAACTTGAAATTCCAAGATCAAGACTTTTGGAGCTAAGCCCCATCACTCTTCAAGAATAAATGTAGCTCTTCATTCATACCTTCAAACTTGCAATACATTCAAAAATGAATTACAACTCTTAATGCCTTTAGGAAGAGTACAACCATAGGGAGATTGTTGTAGTACAAGCCAAGCTAACCCTAAGATCACATAGAAACCATAGCCTATGACACCTAATGTAAGAGACAATGCATGGAGATTGCTATAGCTAATGCTCAGCTAATGTAAGCAAAAATATAATGGTAATGAGGTCGTAATTATGAAAAAAAACACTAATAATGACTATTTTACCATTAGTACCATTGAAAATAGTTACCATCAATTTCTTATACTTATGTGGTGCAATTTGGGAATTTATTAATAGTATTTGGCTCTTTATCTCAGTGATACCTCAATTGGTAAATTGGTGGATTCCATCAATCACAAGGAATATTCTAACTTAGCCCCAAAGATCAGGTAGCTATCAACACCTATCATAGGAAAAAATGCATGGAAATTGCTACAAGAAATATATAAAGCTAAAATTTAGTGATAATTATGCAAAAAACGTTACTATTAGTGACTTTAAAAAGGGTGTAATAGTATTACCATCAATTTCTTATTATAGAATTCATCAATAGTACTAGACTCTTTATCAGTGATGCTTAATCATTTGACTATTAGAATAGGAGCCATTAAAATAGATGTGTATCAATAGTATTGATACACATCTATTCTAATGGCTCTTTGACTTCTAAAATTCCTAACATCTACAACCCAAATCAATTACAATCGCTTCCTAATATTCTGCACGGAATTCCTATCACTAAACCTCAGTCCTCTCCCTGTGCTTCATCTCTCCTATTTCACCTCTCATACTAATTAGTCTATCACCTTCCCCACAAACTCAAGTAACATAAGCTAAGCTAAGTTAATTAATTTAATTAGCTTCTTGTGCCACTCTGCGTCTCACCTCCTCATGGGACAACGGCACTAAGTTTTTTTCGTGTTGTAGTTTTGAGCAGCTTTGATTTTTCAAACCATCTTCCATGTCGCCATAACTTGCAACCTTCTTCTCCTTCGCCATAGCTACAATTGCAAGCTTCTTCCCCATCGCCATAGCTCGCAACCTCCTTCTTTCTCAGTGCCAAGCTTCTCAGCTTCCTTCCTCTGTCGCCATAGCTTCTTCTCCCCTCCATCTACTCTACCATCTCACATTTTTTTCCTCCTCATCTTGCATAGCTTCTACTTCCTTCCCTTCCTCCCTCTTCCAACCTGCATTGCCCCTCCCCCCATGAGCTTTGCCACCCCTCCTCTCCTCTCCCATGGGTTGCTCTACCTCCACCCTTGACAGCGAGGAATCTGTTGCTCATTTGCAAGGATTGCAAACGCTACATCAAGGTCGCCATCCAGTATTGCCATGCTTTTGCCATCCAATATCGTGCAAACTCCTTTGCCACTCACGCCTTGGCTCCCGTCTTCCCTCTCCGTCTCTCCAATCCACACCTCTTTGCCCTCAATTCTCACCCTCCCTATTACCTCCATTCGTGCCTCTTCTAATGCTTAGCCCCTCGACTCCCTCACCCCATCCCTTCCCTATATGCACTCGACAAGAATCTTCTAGAGTGCAACAATGCCATGCACACCTTCTGAAACCTTCGTTGAAATCATGCTCTAGAACCTTCATCGAAATTGAGCCTTCAACCTTAGGATAATTCGGTCTTATGGGTGATTAATGCTCCTTCGCTTAGGTTAATTGGACAAATCCTGCATCCTGACTAATACAAATGCCCATTTTTCAATGTCGTGGGCACCTACTCATTCAATTGTTGAATTCCATCAATGATAAGGAATATCCCATGATAATAATGCTATTTACTTGTGTCTAGCAACATGCATCATAACCCATAATAATAAGCCATACTTGTTTTGCAATTAAGAAGTAATGAAAAAATGATATTCATTCTCGGAACCAAATTCAAGCTCATTAACATGCTCAATTATGATGGTTAATATGAATGATATGGTGTGCATGATTAATCTTAGTTTTCTATTATAATTTTTGGATATTTGGGGAACATGCCCCTCTCCAAGGGGAGCTTTCTTTAAACATGTAACATAGCATACATGAGCATAGGATGGGAGTTCTTTGATTGAGAGACATTCATGCCATATGTATTATATATTTAAAAAATACTTATCCAATGTGATTAGTTTTTGTTATGGTCTAGAGGTGCCATATAAATTAAACATTGATCACAAGATCTAATTGAGTATGTGCAACCGATGGCCAATATAGATGGACAAGGATGGATGACACAACTTACAGGGACATAATAGGCATGGGGAAGTTAATGTGATAGAAAGTGGTGAGAAAGATGGATGTAGACAACCCAAACAAAAAATAGATGAATTGTGAACATCGAGTGATCATAATAACATTTAAGGCTAGCCTCAGGTAGTGCTGTCAATGAGGGGATGCAAGGATGACTCAAGAAATTAGACTTGGCTAGGGCAATAGTTAAGGTGAACTCTAATACAATACAAAGGTAACATAAGGGGAAGTCATTCAACAAAGATAGTAGTTGGCTAGGGCAATAGTTAAGGTGAGCTCTAATACAATACAAAGGTAACATAAGGGGAAGTGATTCAACAAATAATGGATGAGATTCAAATGCCTTATGTGGCTGGAATGTCTCGTTAGAAGTGCAATGAAGCCTAGAAGTAGACAGATGGGAAAAATTAGAGTGATGCAATCATGGTGGATCGTTTAGGGTTGGCACTCTTGGAAGTTCCCCCCTTTAGCCAACAACCCAATTAAGCTTCCAAATTTGAGTATGGTAAAGAAAAGCTTGATCTTATAAAAGCCTTGTTGTATATACTTTGGCTTGAGGTGATGGTATCTTGAAACATGCCAAAAAATAGAACGCATGAATTTTATGTAGGATAAAGTGTGCCGAGGTTAGGGGGGAACAAGGTGTAACATGTCATTCTTTTTTTATATTTTCACTTTGCCTTTTGTTGGTGGAGCTCTTGAAGTGCAAAGGGTGACAAACATGGTACAGAACCTAATAGGACATGTAGGAAGAGAACACATAAATTTTAAGTGATAACCTAGGAGGGGAAGGTATTGCTTGTTAGCGGTGGGATCTCATCCATCCAATGAGATCCACCTACATCATATTCGAAGGATTTAAAGACAGTCAACAAGGCTTTGCCCCCACCACATCCTAAGAATATCCTAAAAAGTCAAAAAAATGGTTTCTTTTCTTTGGCCAAATTTTGTGAGCATGCGTACACGCTTTTCTACATTAGTAAGGTATAATAGTTGAAACATCCTCATCATATTGTTTACAAAATCTATAAAGAAGTTCAAAAAGTGGATAAGCCAAAGACAACATCATTCATTATGTAAGAATAAATGACTTTATGTACGATTGGAATATACTCTTCCCACTAGATACTTGACTTGAAGTTGCCTCACCAAGATTTAATTCTAAGGCTAATAAGAAAAAGGGTAGGGCACCATGACCTCTCTCTCTCTCTCTCTCTCTCTCTCTCTCTCTCTCCTTCCTTCCTTCTTTTGTGGCTATACATGCACGAACTTAGCTCCCCTTTTAAGCAAGACATTAGAGAGACTAAAAAGTTGCCAAGCTTTGACTAGCCACTAGTTAAGCTCGACTTGAATGTGTAAAGTTTATACTAGCTAAGGAGATTTTTCCATTGCAAATGTTTGGTGCCCTGAGTGGAGCCTATCCTAGCGTTTACCTTACCTCAATTCAAGAAAGCATCCCATGGCAAAGCTCTTGAGTATAAAACTTGTCATTCATGCAAGAGATCGAGATAATTCGAATTGTCCCGTTGGCTCCTTGATTTCTCTTTTTGCCCCCAAACTTCATCCTTAACTCTATAAGTGCTAATTCCTTCCATTTATGCAACTTTGTTAGTGAGGCTAGATTGTACCAAGGTTTGCCCATGTAACGACAATGATTCTGTGAGGCCAACTAAGTGCAAAGGGTTCATTATATTGTGCAAAGTTCCCTTGCTTGCACCGTAAATGCTCTCCTTACCATTCTTATTTTATTTAGCTTGTGTGCTTACAAGATGGATGCAATGAGCTTACTTTAGTGTAGGTCCATAAAGAGAAGGTAAGTCAACCTTCCCTGGGAGAGAGATGACAAGCTAAGCTCTCTTAAAGCATGGGGTTGTCCCCCCACTCATTGATGTTAAAGGAGTTCAATTATTGCTTGAAGGGACAATGTATTCCTTATCAACAGAGTGAGATCAGAGCTAGCAAATGTAGACTTGAAAGGCAAGCAAGTGCTCTATAGCTTAAGTCAATGAGAGAATGTATTGGTTGTCAACAAAGTTCTATAAGAGCTAGCTAGTATTAAAATAATCAACTAAAAAAATAACATGCCACATGAGGCACCCTACACAACTAACATCATGCATTTAGGTGGTAGGTCACATGTATGTGGAGAAGACAAACTTGGAGATAACATGTATGTGGAGAAGGCAAACTTGGCCAATTCTTGGGCAAGTTTTGTTTGGAATTCTAGAACTACTTATGTGCATGTAACAATAAGGTCGACATCAAGTCAATGAAGTAGAATCTTTATAGTGGTAGTAAAGCACCCTTCCTCAATCTAATAGATATGCCGGTTTGACCCCATCATGTTTATGATGTAAGCACTTGGATGCCACGGACAAGAGATGGGAGGATGGACTCCCACAAGGTTGAGGAGGTTGGCATGCATTACCTTGATGCATGATGGCATGCCGAGTTGTTTACGAGGGGATGTTGGCAGGCAAGGAGTAAGGAGGGCCTAAAGGAGGCCAGCAGGAGGAAGGAGAGGCTAACACCTTAGCCTCTCAGGATTGAGAGAGGCAATTCTTGGAGGAGCATCTTTTAGAGGGACATGCGATTTGACAAGGTTGGGATTTCAATGAGCTAAAGGGGGAGAGGAGGCCTCTGCCCCTTAAAATGGCGAGCAACGGAGCTTGTGAGCTAGATTTTGAGGGGGAGAGGATGATTTCCCAAGTTTTCCCCAACTGTAAATGCCTGGGAGCGGTGGGTATAACCTGATGACAAATTAATTTATACCCACCTCTTGATTATTTGGTGCAATTGAGAGAGAGTGATAGTGACATGGATAGTGTGCGAGTACGAAGTACGATAGAGTACAAATTACGACAACGACAGAGTTAAAATCAGACGGTGGCAATTCAAGCAAGGTTCTCTCCACCCGGCGACCATGGAGAATGAAAAAGAAAAGGATGTGGCCGTTGGGTGTGGTCATTCACACCACCCGACAGATATTTCTTCTTGTTAGGCTGCCATTAAATGTTAAGAAAGGATGATTGGCCTAGTGGTTAAGGGAACTCTTGGGGGGGCAACATGTCTTGGCCTCTGGGTGTGGTTGTTTACACCACTCGGCAGATATTTCTTCTTGTTAGGTTGCCATAAAATGTTAAGAAAGGATGATTGGCCTAGTGGTTGAGGGAACTTGTGGGGGGGCATATGTATTGGCCGCTGGGTGTGGTCGTTCACACTGCCTGATAGATATTTCTTCTTGTCAGGCTGCCATAAAATGTTAATAAAGGATAACTGGCCTAGTGGTTGAGGGAACTCTTTGGAGGGGGGGTGGGGGGACATGTCTTGGGTTCAAGAGAGTATCTCGCGGGTATAATTTTGCACTCGGCCATGGTGGGTGTCCTCCCTATGCCGCCCACTGTTTTCCTATGTCAGTGGGTGGGACGTGCAAGGGTACACTTTCTTATCGGGCCACCTGAGGCGGGTGCCATTCATTCAATTGCTTGGAGGGTGGGTGCGACAAACTAGATCGACCCAAGCCGCTAACGGTGTGTGTGTGTGGGGCGGTCTGAAAGCACCAACAAACTCGATCGACCCAAGCCGTTGATGGGGTGTGTGTGCGTGGAAGGGATGACACGACGGACATTAAAGGATGCGTGAGCGGGCGCACGATGGGGACGTAGGGTAGGCGAGGCAGGGTCCAAGTATGGGTGCGGTGAAGTTGCAATGTGCCCCCCCTTTTCTCTCTCTCTCTCTCTCTCACACACACACACACAGACACACACACACACTCCCTCCCTCTCTCTTTGAGAGGGTCTCTTCTTCCATTGTGGGCAATCATAGAGTAAATCTTTGCAATCCTATGCTTGTTGCTGAGAAGAAAACGTGATAGAATGAATGTAATGTGTATGATTGGAGGGGCTCTTGCTCTTTCCTGTTGCAACTGGCAAAAATACATATGATTGTAGTGCTCATTCCTCTCCATCTGGTAGGTAGTAAGTAGTGATGGCCTTCCTAGCCAGTCGCCCTCCTCTTCCCTCAGACCCTTCCTTTCTTGCTTCTGATGATCTTCCTCGCCTTCCCTTCTCACTCGCCATTGCTTTCCCCCATAGCTTCATCCCCTCCCGAGCTTCTCCCAAATTCGAATGCCGCTCCTTTTTCAAAGACCCATCTCCCTCTCCCCGCCTACTTCCCTCCCTTCCCCCCTCCTCCTCTCTTGGTTCTCCCCAATGGATGGAAATGGAGCGCCTCAGCGATGACCCCGGTGGCTTCGACCACCGAACCCTTGAGAATGCTTCGGACGAGCTTCCTTCCCCTTCCCACTTGCAGCAGGAGGAGCCGCACACAGAGACGGAGCAGCTCGGGACCCGGCCTCCGCCCGTGGAAATCGATTGCGTAGCGTGCTCGCTGCGCCCAGATGACGTCGGGGAAGAGAGCGGGCCGAGGTTAAAAGATTTGGTTCTTCCCGTGGGACTTCTCCGTGGAAAATATGACCGGGAGCTTGAAGTGGCCGTGCGAGCCGTACAATTGGCCTGTGTGCTCAGCCAACGCACTCAAGAGAAGCTTCTGCGAAATGAGGAAAAGGCCAAATCTAAAATGGACCGCTCTCTTGTCACAGTCGCAGGTGGACGTCCTTTCCCATAATCTAACGATTATTGGTCGTCCCGAAAATGATTTAGCAACTTTCCTATAAGTTGTTGGGCGTAGAATTGTAGCATCCATATCTTCATTCCTGTTCCCTTGAAAAATGCTTTTGATTAGTGATGTCATGAATGTAGATAGGGCCAGCCACGGTAACCTCCGTTCCCCCCTAGTCTTGATCACTGACGTGCATTTGTTGGGACAACTCCTACTGACTACGCCAAGAGTGGAAAATTCGAAATAGACTTAATGCGCATCTTGAAAAGTACGCGAACTGATAAAATGATGGTATGTTGTGTGAAAAATAACTGTGCTTCGGCTTAGTTATTATACACACATGATACTCTCGCGATCAAAATCTGAATTTGTGCGATAGGATATATTATAGTCTTACAGAGAGCTATATATAATCTCTTGACTTGCGGGCATGATCGTCTCTTCCTAACGAGGTGCTGTGTTCCTAGGTGATTAATGTGTAACCTTCCTAACCAAGGCAGTTGGGAGCTGGCTGACCTTTTCCTAAGCATTCAAAGCAAATCCTTTCCTTCTCCACTTTCTGCTTGGTTTAGGTATAAATCTTTTCTTGAGGATTCTCATTAGGAGTTAAGCTTTCTAAATTCTAAAAATTCGATACTACCCATTATACAGGGATGCACAACCCTAACTTTTATTCTAGGTGGCGCTTTCATGATCAAGTTATTTCAAACATTTAAATATCACCCAGTCTGCTCACTACTACCTACCTACCTCCACACCGCATGACTTGCTACAACTTTGGATACATTAATTCCTGCCCCCACACGTTTATACCCTGTCATTCCGTGAATCGTTCAAACCCCCTCCTTAGTGAGTCGTTACACAAATGGATCTACATAATTCAAGACTCACCCGCATGACAATGGTCTTCCTAATGGCTGCAGCCTCAAGCTAGCGCCTCGAACTATATATTAGGGGACTGGAACACAATCTCTCTCTGGTTGCACACACTGTGCGATGCAACCTTGAGAATACCATTGGAAAAATTCTAACACCTGCAAACTATTCACAGGTAGTTTTACATGCTATCAAAAAAGCACATTCTCTAGAAAGCCTCGTTTCTTGGAGCTGCCTCATTTTGATATTCTTTCTAGCAACTTGAACTCTTATCACCTCTGATCCCCTGAAAACTGTTAACTTAGGCTCACTAATTTGCTATGAGGAAGGGAAAGGGCGGATGTGAGATGGGGAAGTAGATAACAAAAAATTGGGGACATTAGGGGGAAGGAGAAGCTAAGAGAGAGAGAGATTATATGCTTATGTTAAAGTCTTCTGGAGATCCTACAGGATCTATGGAATTGGAAATCACTATCAAAGTGATTGTGTTTCTGTACACTCATCTCATACAATTTCTGGAAATTCGTAAGTGGTTAGTGTGTGCTATCCAGCCAGCCTGCCATGTTTGAATTTTACTGCAGTGACACAAAATTTTAATGCACCCTGGTTGACTCATGAGGCCTCTTAGGCTGAGGGCATTGCTGCTGTACTTCTCTGTACTTGTCCCTGATATGCATGTATGCTCTACAGTGGAGGAGTGAATGCTCTTCATTTTCTATTTCCCTTGTTGGACAGGTTTTACATTCTTGCCTCCCTTGAAATTCTTGGTCTAATCTAGTGGATTGATCTCTTGCTTGTAGTACTCCATTTTTGTTCTTCGATCTTGCCATAATTTCTACAGCATTTTAACCATAACTAGGTCTCTGAATTTCCCTTCATCCTCTTGGATATCCATAGCATGTAATCCCCATCGCTCCATCCACTTGAGCCTTATCTGTGCCCTCGTGTTTTTTTGTCGCCTGCATAGCTTTTTGCGAAAGGTATCTTCTTCACTTTGTTAAGGTATGCTATGTATTGACACAGAACGTTCCCGTTATATTATTCCTGTCTCTGCAAGCATGATATGACAGGTTTGACCTGTTAGAGAGCTGAGAGTAAA
Source organism: Dipteris shenzhenensis (assembly GCF_047967505.1). Lineage (NCBI taxonomy): Eukaryota > Viridiplantae > Streptophyta > Polypodiopsida > Gleicheniales > Dipteridaceae > Dipteris > Dipteris shenzhenensis. Next base: position 19,744,223 of record NC_141627.1, read on the forward strand.
TTACAGCTCATACACAGTGATGTGTGTAGTCCCATGAGGACTCCATCTTTGGGACAGCATCGATATCTTGTTATCTTCAGTGCTTCAAGCAATTTGTTGAGAATGAGACTGGGTACAAAGTGCAGACTTTGAGAACAGACAGAGGGGTGGAATACATGTCAGATGCCTTTAAAGAATTCTTCAAGGACATGGGGATTATGCATCAGTGTACAGTGGTCAGTCCCTTATACACCTCAGCAACATGGTGTTTCTGAGAGGAAGAACAGGTCTTTGATGGAAATGGCCACATTTTGGTTGGAGGCAATAATGTGTGCAGCACATGTTTTGAACAGACATCATCACCCACAGGCTGCGTAGACATGGAACAGGCAGCTGTACCCAGCTGTCTGTTAGAAGGTCACTGCCCCACGTGTGAGCCCCTGATTTGAGGGGACAAGGGGGCAGGAGACCATAGGGGGCAGGGGAAGGTGAAAAGGCAGAAGACCTACCTGGCAGGGAACCCGCGCTGCAGCGTGAAGATGGCGCAACATCCTAGGCGCTCCTGGACCTGCACACGGGTGGAGTTGGCAGCTGCAACAGCAGCCCATAAGCAGGGCTTATGGGCCCTTAAATAGGGCTGGCCTAAGCCGGCCTGACCAGCCAGCAAAGGCCGACCAATCAGGTCGGTTGGTGGGCTGGCAGGTCGGTGCCTTGGGCAGGGAGCTGACTCCCTGGTTGGCCAAATTGAGGGGGCCTAGCCCCTCCTATAAAAAGCCCCCCCTTCCCCCCTCATTCCTCATCACCTGGACTTACAGCCTTGCACACAGGCAAGCGCACAGGGAGAGGAAGAGGCTCAGCATCATTGACAGCACTCAGGCTGTTTGTACACACTCGCCCTTGAGCTTTTGTTGCCCACGATTGTGGAGGAATATATCTGAGTTTTGTCCTATCTCTCTATCAGTTTTACTGAGTGTTGTATGAGCTAGACAGGAAGTGAGGTGTGAGTGATTCTATCCTCTATTTCCAAGATGGTATCAGAGCTAGGTTCACAGCTCTAGATCGGAGTACCTCTGCTAGAAGGCAACTTCAATCGACACTTAGGTTTGCTGCTTGGTCAAGTTCTCCGCTGTAAATTCAGTTTACTGCTCTTTATTACAGCAAGGATGGAGGACAAAGATTCTACTGTTGCCTCTTCAGCCCCTTCTCTTCCTTCCTCCTCCTCCAAATTCCTCTCATTTACAATCCCGAACTTCAGAGAGTCAAGGAAGCTAGACGGGTCGAACTACCCGATCTGGAAAATGAAGATCCGGAGTCCTCTTGTTGCCCAGAAGTTGTGGAAGCTAACGACAGGGGTGGAGGCAGAACCGGAAGACTTGTTGGAGAACAAGGGGAAGATTCTCATTCCAGTGGATGGTGAAGAGCTTCATAATTGGGAAGAGAGAGATGCCCACTCCCTAGCATTAATCATTGGGACCACATCGGACTCTGTTCTTCTGCACATCTAGATAGCCGAGACGTTTGTAGAGGCGTGGGCTGTCCTGAAGGATTTGTATGAAACGGACAATACATCTCGGATTCTGATGCTCCAACACCAACTGTACAATCTGGACATGATTGAGGCAGACAATGTTCATGACCATCTGACATAAGTCAAGATGGTGAGGGACCAGCTCGCGGCAGTTGGTCAGAAGGTAGATTCAAGTCAAATGGCAGTGTTGATCTTACACAAGCTACCTAGAAGCTTTAAGAGTTTCGTGACTACGGTCACTACAAGACAGAGGACCAAGGCTCTCACCTTCGAGGAGCTTGGGCCTTTACTATTGCAGGAAGAGGCTTGGGAAAAGCTATTTACGCAATTGGGCGAGAAGGCTCTCGTGGCGAGGGACAAGCCCGACAAGGGTAAGCTCAAAGACTCCAAGAACACAAACAAGACCGAGGATGTAGAGAAAAAGAGGCAGATGAAGTGCTTCCACAGCGAGAAGCTTGGTCATTCCGCTAAAGAGGGTGCAAGAAGAAGGCGGCAGGAGTCCAAGTCGAAGGAGGAGCTAAAGACCGAATCAGCAAATGTCACGACCGGCTCTTTCTTCATCATCGAGTATTGCTCCGCTTATGCAGTCAGTGAAGGAGAGGGAGGTTGGTATGTGGACAATGGAGCTTCAAAGCACATGTCCAACAAGGAGTGGTTCAAAACCATGGAAGGTACGCATCCTGATTCCAAGATCACTGTTGGGGATAACCGGTCATGCCTTGTCGTTCATCACAATTGCAGAAAACAAGGAGTTGATTTCTGGTGTACTGTATGTACCGAACTTGTGCAAGAACCTATTGTCTGTCAGTCAGATGGACAAGCACAATATGTCGGTATTATTTTACAATGGCAAGGTCACTGTCATATCCAAGGCAAACGGATAGGTGGTGACTCAAGGTGTCAAGGAGCATGGGCTATATCGGCTCAATGCTCTGTTGGTGCAGGGGGATCATGGAAGATCCAAATTATGGCATGAGCGGTTCGGTCACGTCAACTATGGCACTCTCTCCGAGATGCAGAAGACAAAGATGGTGGATGGACTTCCACCGATTGCAGGCAATGATCGTGTCTACAGGGCTTGCGTGGAAGGCAAGCAACACTGGGACAAGTTCCCACAGGAGGCCTCATCACGGGCCAAGAAGCCGCTCTAGTTGGTTCACACCAACATCTACGGCCCAATGCTAATAAATTCATTTGCAGGTTTGTGGTATTCTCTCTTACTTGTTGATGATTTCAGTCGCATGACATGGGTATTCTGCTTAGCCAAGAAATCTTAGGCTTTCGAGAAATTCAAAGACTAGAAGGCCCAGGTAGAGAAGGTAAGCGGGAAGGTAATCAAAGCCTTCCGCACCGACAGAGGGGGAGAGTTCAATTCTACGGAGTTCAATGGATTCTGCAAGAAGCAAGGGATTAAGAGACAGCTCACGACAACTCGCACATCTCAGCAGAATGGAGTTACTGAGAGGAAGCACAGGACCGTCACAGAGACAGGGTTGACCATGTTGCGCGGGAGGAATCTCTCGAAAGCCTACTGGGGTGAAGCCGTGAACACTGCCATTCACATCCTCAAGAGAACCAAGACCAAGGTTGTTGATGACAAGACTCCATACGAAGCTTACTATGGTAAGAAGCCCACGATATCTCATTTACTGGTTTTCGGTTTTAATGCATTTGTTCATGTGCATAAAGATGAGCGGACAAAGCTTGATTCCCATAGCCGGAGCTGTATCTTTATGGGATACAGTGAAGAGTCCAAGGCCTACTGCCTATTTGACCTAGACAAGAAGAATATTCTTGTCAGTAGGGATGTGATCTTTGAAGAGGCCGAGCCACAACCTGCTGAAGATGTTCTGGAACTTCCAGCGTTACCCTCACCCAAAGTCACCATCCACGAGGTGGAGCCGACTGAAGACCCCGAGGAGGAGGAGGAGGAGGAGGAGGAGCATGCCATTCTAGATCCAGCTCCCAAGACAACTTCATCCAAAGCTCCTCCATCTGAGAAGAAGCTACCTCAATGGTATTTGAAGACGTTAGCAGACTCACGGGTTACGAACATACTTGAGAGTAGTTCCGGAGCGCGGCAATCTCAAAGAAACATGAAGACTCCCTCCGCAAACTTCGCTTTGGTAGCTGAACTTGCGGAGCCCTGTTCCTTGCAGGAAGCAAAGGATATACCAAAATGGCAGGAAGCCATGAAGGCAGAGATGGATGCCATTTTGAAAAATGACACCTGGGATTTAGTGCCCAAACCAACCAGGCGGAAGGTCATCGGGACTAAATGGGTGTACAAGCTTAAGTTCAAGTCAGATGGGAGCTTGGACAAGTACAAAGTAAGATTGGTGGTGAAAGGCTATGCATAGTCAGAACGACTTGACTTCGACAAGACCTTTTCCCCCACAGCTAGGATGGTGACTATTCGGATAGTCATTGCCTTGGCTGCTCATCATAGTTGGCCTATTTTTCAAATGACGTCAAGTCTGCATTTTTGAATGGTAACATGGAGGAGGAGGTATATGTGGTGCAGCCACAAGGATTTCAGATTCCAGGATCCCCATCAAAAGTCTATAAGCTGAAGAAGGCCTTTTACGGGCTGAAATAGGCCCCTAGAGCTTAGTACCAACGGATAGATGTTTTCTTTCAGAAGATCGGGCTTCAACGGAGTCCATCAGAGGCAAATCTCTATCTCGACACAAAGGGGGATTTGTGGCTGGTATTGATTCTATATGTGGATGACGTCATCATTATTGGGGATCATACGAAGAAGATTGCTTAGGTCAAGAGACTTCTTATGGAGGAGTTGAGATGACTGACTTAGGCATACTTCACTACTTTCTTGGGATTAAGGTGAAGTAGGGAAAGAGTTGTATCTTTATTTCACAGGAGAAGTATTGCAGGGAACTGCCCAAACGCTTTGAGATGGAAAATTGCAAAGCAGTAGTGACTCCCATGGAAACTGGTCTGAAGCTGAGTGTGCGTGATCCATCGCAGCCGGTTGATTCATCACTATATCGACGCTTGGTGGGGAGTTTGCTTTACTCAAAAATGCTCGACTAGACATTTCCTTCGCAGTTGGATTGCTCTGTCAGTTCTCCGCCACACCCAAGAAGACTCATTGGGACGTAGGTATGAGGGTGCTAAGGTACTTGAAGGGTACTTGCACCTACGGCATCACTTATACCAGAGGCATTGAGTTGGAAGGTTTCTGTGATAGTAATTGGATAGGTGACATAGATACCCGGAGATCGACCTCTGGATATTGTTTCTTACTCTCATCAGGAGCCATGCCATGGTTGAGTAAGAAACAACCTACTGTCGCCCTTTCATCTATAGAGATGGAGTACAGGGTTGCCTGTATAGTGGCATGTGAAGCATTGTGGCTCAGGTGGATCTTGGAGGACATGAATGTGGCCCAAGGAGATGCGATTGCATTTACATGCGACAACCATAGTTGCATAGCGATCGCCAACAACCCTATGTTTCACGCACGGACGAAGCACATCGAGATCCACTACCACTCCCAGGGAGCAGTTGGAGCACCTCATTCGGCGCATGGGGATCGGCCCACAGCTGTGACATTGAGAGGGGGTGTTAGAAGGTCACTGCCCCACATGTGAGCACTCGATTTGAGGGGACAAGGGGGCAGGAGACCATAGGGGGCAGGGGAAGGTGAAAAGGCAGAAGACCTACCTGGTAGGGAACCTGTGCTTGAGCATGAAGATGGCGCAACACCCTGGAATGGACCTGCACACGGGCGGAGTTGGCAACTGCAACAGCAGCCCATAAGCAGGGCTTATGGGCAGAGTTACGGGAAATGGGGAAACGGGGACCCTGCTTATGGGCAGAGTTACGGGAAATGGGGAAACGGAAACGGGAAACGAAAACGAAAACGAAAACGGAAACGGAAAATTTCGGGATTTTTGAGAGGGTGAAACGGGGAAACGCCACGTCATCAAGGGGGTTTACAAAAGGGGGTTTAGAGTAATGCATACACACATTTAGAGTGCTCAACTTTTAAAAAAAGTGCACAATAAGCTATAGCTCTACCTAGTACCATTAATATTGATTGTAACTTTGAACTTTGAAGATTCAAGTTTCATTGTTCAATCAATCACACAATGCAAATTTCAATTACGCAAGGTGGGGTAATTTATAAATCCTATAACAAGTTACAAAATGGAAAAATGATTCATGATTCATGATATTTAAGAAACCAATCATGATTCATAAATGGTAATTCAGCTTTCAAAGCCCAAATGTCATAGTAACAAAAAGAAAGCTGAAACCCAAAAAAGGCTACATCGAGGATGATATCATATATGATCAAATAATAAGCTCATCCTCATCCTAAGACTCAACCTCTGCCTCCTCCTCCTCCTCCTCATCATCATCATTCTCCTCTATTAACAAATCATCATCATCAGGTGAGTGGGCATCATCTGGTCTATGAAATCCAATATATTTGTCATGCGTGTACTCGTGTCTCATCTTGTTAAGCAAACGCAAGTTTGCATTAACAAAGACAAGATCATTGGCCCGTTGCGTTCGTAGACGATTTCTCTTCTTTGTGTGGATATGGGCAAAGCTACTCCACAAACGCTCACAAGAAGAGGAGGTGCAAGCTTGGCTTAGAATGCGGATGGCAAGCTTTTGCAACTCGGGGGAATCAGCTCCATAATCCTCCCCAACTCGAAATCTGAAATTCCAAAACTCATAAATTTCAGATTTCTAATTTTGTATTAAATAACAAATTACAAGTTCCTAAAATCTGAAAATTAAAATGAGTTAATATTACCTATCATGCTGTGCATCTGGCCATCCCTACATGCCTTCCTTATTGCGATAATTGGCAAGCTGGTCTTTTATCCTCCGCCGTCCATCAAGAGTTGGCACCATCTTCTGAAGAGTGAGGTTCCAACCACGAACAACCTCTGCATCACTCTGTTGTGCACTTGCCTTGTGTTGAAACTCCAGGTCCAACACAAAGGCAGCTGCATGCATGGGAGAGTAATATTGATTCCATCTGCTCACAGCCAACTCTTCCAATTCTCTCAACCTTTGGGGATTCTTTTCTATTTCTTTGATATTCTCAATCATCCGATCCATCCCCTCATACACCTTACCAAGAAAAGGCATATCTCCATCAACTCGGTTAAGCAGCTTCACAATAGGCACACATAGATCAACAATGTGAGATGCATCAGCCCAAAATTCATCACTGCCTATGCACAAGTCATAACAATAAATTCCAAGAGCCTGCCTAGAAGTGGGCCAGGCATCCCACTCTGGGCTTGCCACAACTTGTTTCAGTGCAGGTCTCATTTCAAGGAGCCTATGAAGCATCAAAAAGTTGTATGCAAATCTTGTCTCTGCATACTTCAAAAGCTCCTTGTTGGCAAATTTACGGTACAAAGCAAGAGAAAAATTATGTCATGTGATGAAGTTAACCACCTCTTTTCCATTGTCAATAACATTCTTGACCCAATCCAATTTGCCAATGTCTTTCAATAAATTATTCAAGCAATGTGCTACACAAGCACTCCACTGGATATGAGGATACTTTTGCTTCAATAATGCACCTGCTGCCTTATTGGTATTTTCCCCATCTAAAACAAGTTGCAAAACATTAGATGGCCCCACATATTCCACTGCATCTGCCCACATTTGCATCAATATAGGTGCTGTTTTTTGTTGCACTCCACACTCTATGGAGTGTATGTAGAGTGCAGATCCCCTACAATATGCAAGGATACCCTCTAGTGAGTGACTTCGCACATCACTCCATCCATCTGCAACCAAACTTACCGCATACTTTACCCATTTCTCTTTCACAGGTTCAATAGCTTGCTTAACTGCCACCACCTCATCCTCTAGAAGCTTGCCCCTCAAAGCATCAAATGTGGGAGGGGTATATGTGGATCCAAATGTTTTGATTTCTGACACCATCTCTTTGAAGGGGTGATCTAGCAACATTGAAGCTAATCCCATTGGAGTAAAAAAATCGGGCCACAGCTGCATCTACTTGTGCCTTCCTTTGCGGATGCCATGATGTGTAAAGGTTGCCTTGCCTATATGAAGTAGACCGAGATGTAGCAGGAATATCAGCAGGAGCTCCATGTGCACTCGCAGAAGAAGAAGCTGTAGTAGCAGAGGGAAGAGGACTCCGAAATGCAGTGGCCTGCTGAACACGTGCTGCATGAGCACCTGAAGAAGCTCCTACGCAAGTGGAAGCCATTGTCTTTGCCCTTTTTGTAGTGGGCAATACTTCAACCTCTCTTTGCAACCTTTCTTTCTCTTGTGGTGAGATTACGGAGCATAGCCCAATCCCCCCATCCTTAATGCCAAGAAGATGACATTTGACCCTATCAGGGTTCCCTCCTCGCTCCAATCCACACCATCTGCATCTAAACTTGCGAGCTTCTCCTCGCTTGGAGTCATACTTGCCTACCAAATGAACTTGGCTCCACCAATAATCCGATTGGGTGAACTCCTTCTCTTGCTGAGGGACAACGCTTTGTGAAGTCATATCCATGAGCAAAAAGAGCACTTGTACAAGCTACAATAGATCAAATTTCAAAGGGAAAAGCCAAGAATCAATGGTTGCAGCCAAAAAACAGCAAGATGTTTGTGGCAAGAGAAGCATAGAGAAAGGAAATGTGCTCACCAAAGTTGGGTGTCCAAAAGAGCAGCCACTCGTAGGGTTGGGACTCGGGACTCGGGAGAGAACCAGGCGGGCCAAGAAATTGTGGGGGAGAGCAGCAAGCAGGCGAGCAGAAAAACGCGACGAGGTGCACGGCGTTTTTTTTATGTTTTGCCGTGTTTTTAGGTCACGCTCGAAACAGCACCGAAAACGGCGTGTTTCGGGTCTGAAACGGCGTTTCAGATGTCGTTTCGCCGTTTCGGATCGCCGTTTCGGTTTGCGTTTCACGTTTCGATGCCGTTTCGCATTTCGGGGGGTCTGGCACAGGGGGAACGCCGTTTCAGGCCTTAGTTGCGCCGTTTTGGCATTTCAGCGTAACTATGCTTATGGGTCCTTAAATAAGGCTGACCTAAGCCGGCCTGACCAGCCAGCAAAGGCCGACCAATCAGGTTGGTTGGTGGGCTGGCAGGTTGGTGCCTTGGGCAGGGAGCCAACTCCTTGGTCGGCCAAATTGAGGGGGCCTAGTCCCTCCTATAAAAAGCCCCCCCTTCCCCCCTCATTCCTCATCACCTTCACTTACAGCCTTGCACACAGGCAAGCGCACAAGGAGAGGAAGAGGCTCAGCATCATTACAGCACTTGGGCTGTTTGTACACACTCACCCTTGAGCTTTTGTTGCCCAATATATCTGAGTTTTGTCCTATCTCTCTGTCAGTTTTACTGAGTTTTGTATGAGCTAGACAGGAAGTGAGGTGTGAGTGATTCTATCCTCTATTTCCGACACTGTCCTATGAGAAATCTTTTTGGAATTGTTTCTAATCTTTTTCCAATATTCTATGAAGAGTCTTGGTGCCTAGACTCAGCAGGTCGGAGCTCTGATACCAATGTAGAGAAGGAGTAGGGACAGATTTGGAGAAAGGGGGATAGAGGAGCAGAAGGGAGAGAGAGAGAGAGAGGGGAAGAGGGAGAGGAAAGGGTAGGAGAGAGAGAATGGGGTAGGAAAGAGAGGGAGAGATTGAGAGGGAGTAGGGAAGAGAGAGAGAGAGAGTGAGCGTAGGCAGGAAGGAGAAAGGGAGAGTAGATACGATTAGATGTCACATCAAAAAGTACAAGATAGTGGGTGGATGGAGACTTATATAGTCCCTCCACATTTTCCACCTAAAGGGCCTCTAACTTGGCCTCTTTTTCCCCTTCATTACATATATAGAGCTGGTTGAGCCAGCCAACCAGGCTGACCAGCAGGTGCGCTGGTTAGGGTTGGGCCAGCCAACCAAGTCGGCCAGAGGGGGTTGGTTTATCCCCCTGCTGGGTCGGCCATTCTTCAGGGCCCTTCGGGCCTATAAAAGGGGGCATTTGGGCCTCCATTATACATCCAACCATTCAGCAAGAGCAGGAGCAGCCAGAAGCCACTCCCTTGGGCCTCACACTAGGGGTGAAGGAGAGTGGAAGGTGTGCTGCAGATTGAGTTCCCTAGAGGCTGGACCTTGGCTGTCTTCTAGGGCAGCAAGGTGTTGTGATCAATATCTTTTGGAGCAGCAAAACACCAGCAGTCAGGAGCAGCAAGAGACCTACTCTTGGAGCCTCTTCCCGAAGGACCAGGAGAGAAGGAAGAGCTGCAGACTGAGCTTGGAGGGCTGCCTACCTAGGCTGACACTCAGGGCAGCAAGGTAGAGAAGAACACTCTGGACGGAGAGTCTACATACGCTCGAGGTGGAGCACACGGGCTCAGAGATCTAGAAGTGCTTGACATCTAGTAGGAGAACCTTTTGGTATTGTATCCTGTCCTACTTTGTTGACAGACGGAAATATAAAGTGTTGCTTCTATATTTTCTTTGAGCATTGTCTATTTACTGGCTTGCACATCTTTGCACATAAGTTTAAGAAGTTTGTGATTCCACACCCCACACCACACTGTGTGAGCTCCTGGGCAATACTATCAGTCTTCCACTGTGCATACCCTGTGTTGGGTAATTTCTAACACACACACACACACACACACACACACACACATATACACGCGCGCGTGCACACACACACACATGTATATGTATATATATACAAATATATATGTAAGTGTCTATGTATATATATATGCATGTAAGTATATATGTATATATGTGCATGTGTGTGTGTGTGTGCGCGCGCGCACGTGCGCGTGCGTGTGTGTATATATATATATATGTATGTATGTATGTATGTACGTATGTGCATGCATGCATACATACACACACACACACACACACATATATATATATATGTTTGTTTCCATGTATCCTTCTCCTTTAGTGCGAGGATTTGTCATAGCTAAGTTTGCCCTTTACCTCTTGAGTGTCGATAGAACATGAGTAGGAAGACCTTTGTACAAAGGGAGGCTCAAGTATATGTGGATTTGTATGTGTGAGAGCATACGCTTATACTATGGTCTACACCCCCCGTTGGGCGTTGATGACGTTGGTGGGGATGTCATAGTAGCTAGTCCTTGCTATGCATGATGGAGGTTAGGGTTTTCAACCTTATGAGTGACTATCATGAGATTGAAACTGCACACGATGTTATGTTCTTAGAGGGTGAGTTTGGGCATGCCAAATATAGCCATTAGCTGCACTTCTCAGGGGCCTTGCTCACCAAGAATGAAAGACACTCGGCCTTCCTCCTCATCGAAATCTTCACTCTCCTCTTCGCTCTCAGTTTCTGTCTCCTCTTCATCATCCCCTTCTTCATCCTCACTTAGCTTCACATGACTCACCATGTCAAAACTCATTTTCTTTCCTGTTCTGGTATGCACGGTTATCATCATCATCTGTGGGGGGCACAAAAACGCGCCGAGAGGGGACTGACGAACTTAGCAAATGGGAAGGATCAGGACTCATAATGTGTGTGTGTGCGCGCGCGCGTGTGTACATATATATAAAGGTTGTCAAGGAACTCTATGAGTGCGGAGGAAAAAAAGACCAACCAGCATTTCTGCACAAGGCCACAGATGCTATCATCATCTGTGGGGGGCACAAAAAAACGCGGAGAGGGGGCTGAAGAAATTAGCAAATGGGAAGGATCAGGACTCACAAAGTCTAATAGCTGAGATGCTGAAATGGGGAGGAGACAAAACAAAAGAGATGATAACCATGCTAATAACTAAAGCCTTGGAGGATGGATTTCCAAAAGCAATTTACTAGTGCTTTGTTGATTTCAAGAAAGCCTTTCACATGGTACCCAACAACAAACTATGGGAAAGGATTAAACAGCTGCAAATCCCTCAAGAACTAAGGGAAGCCACGCTCAAACTATATAGAGTGAAAAGGTCCTCGCAGAATTGGCAAAGCCACTAATAGATGGGTCAAACTCTAAGGAGAAGATAATAATAAGCAATAACACAAGGATCAAACAAGGCTTCCCCTCCTGCGAACTCTCTTTGGTCTATTCATAGACAAATTAGAAGATTGGATGAGAGTACACATTAATGGAAGCACAAATTGTTTGGTATGTCTTACTACTACTCTACGCAGATGACATGATTCTCTTTGCAAAAGACAAAAAGGACATGCAAACACACCTAGATGCACTACGTAAATTTTGCTGACAAGGTTACAATAATTGGAACAAGAAATAAGTAAATGTCCTTCACATTTGAAGTGGAACCCCTAGAAGCATACACAACCTATAGACACCTGGAGCTTGAGTTTGAGAAGCTATAACTGGAATGCATGTGTGGAAAGAATAGTAATGGGAGGCTTGAAAGCCTTGTACAAATGCAAGAAAGCACATCTATGTAGGTGGGAAAATAAGTGGTGCTCAATCTTGACTCCAACGTCAACGACAAATGCTTGCTTATCCTGAATCGTTCTTTGCACCTCATGCAGCCCAACACATACTACAACGATCGGATCCCGTCGTCGCTCCTCTCCAACCTGCGTCGCCTGCTCCTCTCCAGCCGTTGCTGTTGCCATCAGCCCTTCATCCAAGCCCTACGTAGCCCGTCGTTGCTGCTTGTGTCGCCAACGTGCCACCCGTCTACGCCCGTGTGCCGTCGTCCATGCCCACCTGCAACCTTAGCCTCTAAGGTTCTTGACTATAGTGGGTTAGTGGGATTTGCTAGTTGGTTAGGTTAGTTTAGGTTTGGATAGGTCTGGCTAGTTAGTGGGTTAAGTTACCTTGTTTAGGTTTAATTAGTTTGGTTTGGTTAGGTTGGGTTAAACTAACTAGGGTTGAGTACCTCATGGGTTGGTTAGGTTAGACTAACCAACAGTCCTAACTGCCTTAGGAGTCTTAGGCTATTGATGTACTAACTGTCCTAGGTGATTGAGGGAACCCCCCCCCCCCCCCCCCCAAAATAAAAGGAAAGAAGAAAAAAAAGAGGGTAAATAGTTCACTTTCAGCCTCTTTTTAGGGACCTTTCAGAGCCTGCTTGGAGCCATTTTGGCTCCGTTTTGAAGCTTCTTCAACGACCTTTCTCTTGAGCCTCTCCATCAATATTTTCGTGTTTTCCACACACTATCTCAGGGGCTCATTACAATAGGGTTTTTGCTATCCATTTCTCCTTGCCTACATTCGAGCTCCTTGCCTACATTCGAGCTCCTCTCTCCAAGGCTAGTCACCATGGCACCGAAGTGTGTTCCTCGTGATATATCGCATGACTCTGATGAGGCTGCTCAGTATGAGCAAGTGCCTGCCACAGTGGTTGCATCCATTGGTGGTGTAGAGGCTCCTTCCACTCAGCCTCTCTCTCTTGCATCCCGGGAAGTGCAAGCAGCGCAAACGCAGTTTCTGGATGCCCTTTCCTATATGCTTCAGGGTGCTTTTTGCCAGATAGGACAGGAGTTCATCCAGCAGCTTACCACAGCCATGGCTATGCAGGATACGGCTCTTGTCCAGATGGGACAGAGATTGGTCAGCAGATCGCATCTGCCATTGCTATGCAGGATAAGGGTAAGCAGCCCGCACCCTAGCAAGGGGACCATTCAGACAATCAGGATGTTTTGTCTGCTCCACGCAGGGGTTTTATGGCAGATGCTCGTCGTGCCTATGAGCATCAGTCTTCTGGACCATTGCATGTATCCCAGCTTGGGGATTATTTGGACACAGATGATGCATTTTCTGTGCCACAGAGCACCTTCTTGCAGGATGTCAAGCCATCTTTTGGCTCTCAACTTTCTGCATCTATGTAGGTTGAGCTGTCTCTTTTGGGCCGACCCGTTGGTGTGCATCCGGCTAGTGCTTCTTTCACCGCACCAGCGAGTATGCCTGGAGTTGGCTTGGGTTTATATGGCAGCCCACACCCTTGGGAGAGAGGTCAGTTCTCTTCTCAGCCCTTTGGTATGCCATCATTTCAGAGAGATGCATTTGGTAGAGAGACCCAGCCCGGAGTTCATGCACCTATCGCTCCGTCAGCAAGCACATATAGCCAGACGCAGCCAGTGCATCAGATGGCAGCAGCTTCTACACAGCAGGGGGTTGGTGGTGGGCAGCAAGCCACTTTTGATGACATGTTGGCAGATTCTTTGCGTTCATATAGGGCCCTACTTGAGGCCATCAAACTTGAGATGCCTTTCTCCGATTATGTGAACCTCAAGCGTGATGATGCCCGCACTTTTGGAGGTTACACACACAAGAATTATGCGACCTGCAAACAAACACAGAAACACTCATTGAAACAATTAAGATGGGTGTAGGCTAGCTCACCACCCAACCATGACGTCCGTGAGGATGAGACTTGAGCGCTGGTATGTCCCCTTCGAGCCACAAGCTGAGCTGCTGGCACATCTCCCCAACCAGCCTGGCATCCCATACCACCAGGTGGCGCCTGAGGGCCTGTTGGGTCTTGGGCTTCGCTAGGAAGGAGGTGCGTTCCGCAACTCAATCCAAGATCCAAACCAGCAAGGAAGAGCTAAGCTTGCTCTGGCTTGCGTGGCTGAAAACTGAACCCATGGGCTCCTTATATAGGCTCGGGACCATTGCGCTAAAATAGCAAAACCCCTAATTCGACCCCTAATCCATCTGTGTGCCCTTGTAACTCAACCCGAGAATCATCTGCCTAGCCCCAAGCCTCCCCAGGCTTCCTGAGCTAGTACTATGCGCCTAAAGCACACGTCAAATACGGACCGTGCACATGACACTCACACTCTTAGTTAATATTGAGGCTTTGATACCAATGTAATAGGTGAAATGTCAGCCTTGATCTCTCTCTCTCTCTCTAGCCTATTATCTCTGTATTGTGTGGACTGAATGTATTGTACAGATAAACACACAAGAACTCATGTGCTCTGCTGTGAATGAGTGAGAACGAGGCAGGATTGCGCTGCAATACGGCCCTTCTTTGAAGAGAGTATGATTGAACCAAAAAGGTTGATTATAACTGTGATCTGTAGGCGAGATACAACTGTATGAACGTCACGCTTCCTGTGAGGATGGAGAATGGAGAGGAGGCAGCCTTGATGGAGAAATGCTGGTTGGCCTTTTCTTCCATTGCTCTCTCCTTTACAAACTTTATCGTGTCTTCCCTTGCTGCTTTCCCCACCTCTGATTCGTTGCTGTGTAGTGTTGAAGATGGATGCAGGAGAACTTGTCAAATCAAAACACAAGAGAATGTAAAACTAAGATGTGATGTTTCTTAGGTTGAGACCTATTTTGTTTTTGTTAGAGCCGAGTGGCTCTTCAGGTTCCATAACAACCCTTGTAGTCTGGCAAATATTCTATAAGGGATTTTCATTGTCAGCCACTTCTTTGCTGTGTTTTGCTTTTTACAAAGCATTGCCCTATATCTTTTCAAAAATCTAAGACGTGATGATGAGGGACATGATGACCTTTCCCAATATGACGGTAACCGTTTCTTAATCATTTTACCTCGTTCCTTTGTGTCGTGTGGGCAAGCTGTCTTAAGTTTAAGTGTAGGATCACGGTCTTTTGTTATTGTCTATGGGTTGATTTGTTACATTTTGTATTATTTTTTTGAAACAGATTGGGGAGTGCAAGCAGTAATCAGTTGGGTATTGTCACAGTCATTCTGTGATGAGGAAGTATCCATGGTTGCTGAAGAGGATACTGATGCCTTGAAAGGAATGGATGGTATACATATACTGCAACGGGTGGTTAACTCTGTCAATGAGTGCCTCAGTGTTTGTTCCCGTGTTGGATTAACGCCCCCTGATCATCCACTTGGGACTATTGATGTCCTTAAAGCAATCAATAAGGGCTGCTCCCAAGGTGGTTCAAAGGGCAGATACTGGGTCCTTGACCCTGTGGATGGGACACTAGGATTTATTCGTGGTGACCAGTATGCAATAGCTCTTTCTCTGATTGAAGATGGTGAAGTGGTTCTTGGAGTCTTGGGCTGTCCAAACTTTCCCATGAGGAAAGAGTGGCTGGGCTATCATCATAGATACTACCGTCTCATGAGCAAATTGTCTCCACCTAGTCCCAATGTTTGGCACAAGGGATGCATCTTTACAGCTCAGAGAGGAGGTGGTCAACCCTGGATGCAACCTTTAATTTGGAATGTGAAGGATCTGAACATTCTGATGCTGGCCAGGCCTGTGTCTGTTTCAGCAATTGATGATCCTGCAGAGGCAACATTTTGTGAACCTGTGGAGAAGTCTAACTCGAGTCATTCTTTCACAGCAGGGCTGGCCACTAGCATTGGGCTCAAGTAAGTTTCTCCTGTCCCAAGGTGTCCATTCTGTCCAGCTGGTCTTTTCAAAGGAGAGAAGTAAATGCATGGCTACCCTAACCCTCTTTCCATTTTGGAGCAAGTAAAGGAGGAATGAGATGAAACTAGAGATGGAAACAACTTTAACTTTGCTTTTCGAATATGCAAATTGTGGTGCTTGCTTCTGATACAGACCTTCATTCTTGTACAGGAAGCGTCCTATGCGGCTGTATAGTATGGCCAAGTATGCTGCTATTGCGCGGGGTGATGCAGAGATCTTCATGAAATTTGCTAAGTCGGGTTACAAAGAGAAGATATGGGATCATGCTGCAGGAGTGCTTATTGTACAGGAAGCAGGGGGTGTTGTAACTGATGCAGGGGGTAAGCCATTAGACTTTTCACAAGGAAGATATTTAGAGGGATTAGACAGAGGTATCATTGCCTGTTCTGGAAAGAAGCTACATGAGAAGCTGATTGAAGCTGTTGATGCAAGTTGGAACTCATCAAGACTATAGCATCCTTGATCCCTTTACTCGCTCTGCTTAGGGATTGTGTCAAATGACTGGCAAATATATCAGATAAGAACCCAGTGCCTCGCTGGGTGAGGAGTTTTGTAAGGAATCATGGCTACGGCTTCTACATTCTTGTGATTACAAGCTGGCCTGTCAAGAATAAGTCCAGCTTGCTGCTTGACACAGCTGTTTTTTCAACAGTGGTTGAGAAGGCCTTCCCTGCATGATGTTGTTTAGTACCTATTTTAACAGACTCTAATGGGAAGTGCTGTATTTTCCAGGTACTCGCAAATGAAGTGTGCATGGTTTGATGATTTTCATGTTTTTTGACTTCACTATTCTATGGTAATTTTGCAGAATCTCTATTGTACTGTTGGTCGATCTCTGACTTGGGGTTTCTCTAGATGGATTCCTGTGTCCATTACTTTGTGGCTGTGAGACTCTTGGAAGATATATACAAAGAGAGATGAAATACCCTAGCTTATATGATTTTTAATGAGATAAGATAGTCCATATTACATTTATCAATGTTATGGGGACATACTCGCTCAACTTTATTTTATTCCTATTTGTTTTGGTCCATGGAGACTAATTAACCTATGTTTGTGCATGGATTATTTTATTTTATGCATAGGTTAATCTTTTAAGCATGTGTCTAAGAGGGGTGCACATTATTTGTGAAATTCAAGAAGGGATTTGAACCCATAGTCTTGTGTTTCACACACGTGAGCTCTACCACTAAGCTATAGAGTAGTATAGCTACTCTAAGGATAACTATAATATTATAAAGGGTCCCTCCTCCCCCTCCTCTTTTTGCATGTCCCTTTCTCTTTAATGTCCCCTTCATAAGTGGTTCCTCTACCCCCTCCCCAAGCTCATGTAGCTTCCTCTTTAATGCCCCCTACCCTCCATTATTCTTCAATTGAAACTCCTCCCCTCCCCCTTTATCCCTTCGTTCAATCATGGCCTTGCCCTCTTCCTTTTCACCCCTCTTCTTTTCTCCACAACTAGTTAATAGGAATTTCACATTTTTTCAATGTCACGGGGGACAGACTGGAAGGACAAATCATAATAAGAATCTCAAGTGGTGTAGCATAGATTCTTTGTCCCACGTGTCGTTGCAAATACCAATTCTATACAAGGGTTTCCAATATATAGATCGACCTTTGTATACTTTGGAAGGTGATGTTTTGTTATCAATGGATTAGTATATCGTTGATATGAGAATCTATCCAACTCATTTGTCACGTCTGTGTGTTAGCTCAATTTTATTGAGACTGAAATTGATCATCCACCTAGGTATGTGAAAATTTATGTGTCCTAGGCTGCTAGACAAAGAAGTGCCCTTGATTGGTTATCTGCCCTGAGCTGGTTCTGTACTTTTTGTTTGAGTTCCATCAATGTGCCAGGTTTGCATCTTTTAACTAAAAGAAAGCAATGATATCTATGTGGACAAAACTGGATATAAGAGTGAATTGAGTACAGTAATAACTGTATCTCACAAAAACCACTTTAGACCAAGCTCATATACTTACTGGATTCACTACTATAATTACTGTTTAGGAAGTAAACCTGTCTTCATATAGAAAGTTTTAATTGATAAATTCCTTCTAAAAAGCTTATTCAAAAAGGAAGCTGGAAGTCCCTGCAAAAGATTTTCATAAGCCTCTCAGAAAGAACTTTTTGTGTGGTTCTAGGCAACATCCTGTGAACAATCGTGACCAAGGGAAAGTCCCAAACTCAATTGTGTCCTGTGTAGCGGACAATAATAGTTTCAAATCTCTTACCACAACCTCAGCTGTCCAAGGCTGCTGCGAAGATAAGGATATTAACCGCCAATGCTACCATTACTAAGTGCTGCAATTGCCTACAATTTTTTTCAATTCGATCACGAGCAACACATCTATATGCTGCTTCAATAATAACTCAATGCTCTAGCCGCATTACTCCTTAGTGACTTCCATGTCACCCTTGTCCATATGATTCAACATGGCATGCTACCTGATTGGTCTTCTTTGCTGTCCTCTTTTTGGCCTGCCCTGGGTGGTAGGGACTAAGTAACGGTTTGGGCAAAATACTTCTTCGAAGATTTATGGTTGTTCTCCAAGGTTTTTTGTGGTTCAGATTTTCCAAGCTCCAGTTTTAGCTTAGGTCAATTAGTGCTTGCTAGGTGCTTTGTGATAAGAGGGCTTCCATGCATTTTGCACCGTTATCGACTTTCAATTCTCTGTACATCGACCCCGCCTAACACTACAGGTTTTGTAGTTGCAATTCTGAACCTTAATAAATTCTTCGCGCTGTCGAGGCAAGTCGATGTGTGCGATTTAGCTTCTGGGGCAGGTAGAGTCTCCCGTGACAGTTTGCAAGTTTGCGAGGTATGCTGGTTTTTAGCGGTATCTCGCATATCGGTATGAGAAGAAGAGCCGCTTGTCGCTGAAGACCTTTCTGTTTTGCGGTAAGGTTGATGCTTGCTCCCTCAATCTCCCGCAATTGGTCCATCAGTTTTGTTTTCCAACGCTTCGGACTCATTGGGAGAATCCTTTACATTGGCCTTCGGTTACGATGGAAATCATACAGCAATGCGGGATCCGTATTCGTCTTCGAAATCACATGGCAAGCTTGTGTTTCTCCGAGAAGACTTTACTGGCTTGGTGATAAACTATCCAAACTGAAAGCACTCCTGCAGTGCTCGAGACGAACGTCGTCCATCATCAAAACCCATCAGATTGCGTGTTCACAGACTGACTTGAAACTCAACAGTCTTTGATTGTTCTGCATTTCTATCCAAATTCTTTTGCGCCTGCAATTTTGCTGAATTGCCGCTTGCCAATTGCAGAATTGCTCGTTGCCAAAGTGCAATGAGACCTTCATGCGCGCATGCAGGGAACCAATCGATGGAATTCGAAGTGCTCAAGATCATGACGAACTATGTAAATTTTGGCGCTTGTTTTCACTTTTCTTTGTCATCTGATTGTACATGGCATCAATCATCATCCTGCTTCCAAGCATGTTAATCTTTCGATTAATTTGCATTCAGTTTTTCATTATACAAAAGGAATTGATGCAGCTCCTATCATCAGGAAACACCCACAGTTTTTACAGTAAGAAGACATGTACTAAGGCTTTGGAGATAAGTTTCTTAACCTTGCAAGTTTGTGGAGATTTGTTTCTTAATCTTGGAAGATAATTGCAATTGCTAAGGCTCTTTGCAATTAGATTCTTCATCTTGGAAGATAATTGCAAGTTCTAAGGCTTGGGAGATAAGTTTCTTATTCTTGGAAGATCTTGGAGATGAATTGGTTGTAGCTTGTTTTTCTCGAGTGCAAGTGCTCGGTTCAACAACTCCTCAAACGTCTTGGTCGAGTTGACAATTTCACGTGATCGATCATCGTACAATGGTCCGAGCAGAACCTGTGATCAAGGCCAAGCCTAGAGTGACTTATCATCTAGTGGTGTGCTCTAGTGATTGCAAGCAAGAATATGAGGAGTCAAAAAAGTAGTGGTAAATGTGGTAATGAAATAGGAGAGCTCTTCTTGGAAAAAACTCTTGAGTGTTGCTGAGATAGAGTATGTTCTTGAGAAATTGCCTAATGAGCCACACGGACATGAGGCCTTTGTGAGAGTGGAGGACAACAATGGTTGCTCAAATTGTTGTGCTGAAAACAAGGCTGACACCACTTGCAGAAGACATTCTCAACAGAAAGTCTGACCAATGGAGTCATTTGTCTTCTTCCATCTCATTTTTCTAGGATATTAATTTCAAATGTGCTAGTGAGATGTCAGCAGTTTTACCCGTCCAGTGCGACAAGACTCTTCACTCTTTTCGGGCAAGCCTTTTGAATGATAAATATGATTTACGTTGTTTCCTTGCAATTGGGCTAGATGCCTATAACTCGAATAGTAGTCTACCAATGATTAATGTCCACATAGCCTTACTTTGGCATGGTGGGGTCATCCATTGGTAAACTTGCCTTTGGGTAGATACTTCACCCCTGGCTTTGTAATAAGCTCTCGAATAATGCTTTTGACTTTTTTTAATGGGCATCTAGCTTTGTCACACACATGTATTGACTATGACATGCCTCCCTTTGTTTGCGATTGAGTTCTTTCTTTTTTACTACAATTGGGTTAGATCCTTTAAAGGTAGTTGATATGACATAGTAGTGTATGTATGTACATACATACATACATACATACATACATACATACATACATACATATATATATATATATATATATATATATACACACACACACACACACACACACACACACACACATATACATATACATATACATATGTATATGTATATGTATATGTATATGTATATATATACATATACATATACATATACATATATATATATATACATATATATATATACACATACACACACACACACACACACACACACACACACACACACACACACACACACACACACATACATACATACATACATACATACACATATATATATATATGTACACATACATACATACATACATATAAATAAATAAATAAATATATGCTAAGATCTCCCAACTAGTATTCACTCAAGCATATTTAGGTCTGTATGAAAAGTGGGAAACATCATTTAGAGAGCGTGACTCTACTATATGCCGTTGAACCAAAAGAGAGCAAAAAATTCATGCCTCACATAACAGTGGGGAACATAATTCCTTACATACCTCTCATCTATAGGGAACACCAATTTACATAGCATGACTAAACTAAATGTCGTCAAACTGAAAGAAACCAAGAAGAGTCATGCCTCTTATAAAAGACATGAGGCTCTGAAAGAGAGAGCCAAGCCAAGGATCCCCAAGTCATGCAGAAGGGGAAGGGAACATAAGTGCTCAAAAGACTAGCAATCCCCTTCTAGGTAAACCTCGCTTGTCTCCAATCCCATAATGGACTCCTAAGAAGAAAGACAACTAGGGAAAGTAGGGCTACCTCAAACTTGGAGCCCACGGATACACTACAATAAGTATTCACTGTTAAATGACATGCTAATTTGTTTGATCACTGGCAATGTTCATTTTCATCACATGGTAATCACTTTTAAGTAGAGAAAAGCACAACATATTCAATTGTGGAGTCATGGAAAATTTTCTTCACAAGATATGAGAGCTAGTGCTAGGGATGCAAATCTCATTTCAAGTGAGATGGATTGTATCAGAATCATACAACGCATTCTCCAAGAGAACTTTAAAAAATTCAAATTATTCATCTTTAATGTCAAAAGGTGGAAATTTGTGTGTAGCAGGGCTCATGATATAATAAGTAAAGAATTGAATTATTTTTTTTCCATTTACTCTACCAAATTTGGGGATGATCTTACAGACACATTTGTTCTACCTATGCATTGAGAGAAGCATGCACTTTCTATCATATGGCTGCATTTGGTCTATGCAAGCAGGGTTACCATATGAGCCATAAACTTATCATGGATCGTCTCTTGAGATCTTAGGTTGGTTTTGAACCCAATCACATTGACAATAAGTGGTGGGATGTTATTCAAGTTGCACTTTGAAAATGCCATGTATTTGAAGATGTGGAAGTGGAGCACTCCCTGCAAGAAGGGGAAATAGAGCACATAGAAGCTAGTACTTCTAATATGTCTCCTAGGTATGTTTATGGGAATGAGGATATTTTCACTTGATCCAAGCATTTCTCATACCACTATGACTTGGGAGATTTGAATTTACAAGATGCAAGGGCTTGAATACGGATGATAGAGAGTCATCTGATGCTTCATTGGACTAAATGGTGAATTGTTTATAAATGACCCATTTACATGAGCCATAATTTATCTTCCAAAAATCATGTTTATTAATTCTATCCTGCATATCGATGCTTTTATCGATGATGTTGTGAAAGAATTACTCTAGCAAGACTTTCAATGTTTATATCATGCTGTGAAAGGCTTACTCTAGCAAGACTTTCAATGTTTATTTGGACGTTTATTTCAAATTTGATATCGATGCTTATGTTGCCAAAAATATCAAATCTTATTTTGATGCCCATAAAGCTCAAAATTTATTTTGATGTTTTACATTTTCTAAGTAAGAGGGCGTCAAAAATTAGCATCAAAATTGACAGCATTTTGTAGGAGTCCTGAACCCTCTTCTCAAAGAATCTTGTTCATGTATCTCCTCCAAGCTAGAGGAATGAGGAATCGTTCTTACCTATAGTAACATTGATTGTACAACAAGTGAAAGACCCTAAAAGATCTTGTCAATCTTAAAGAATTTGAAAAGGAGAGGGAAATATAGATGAGGCAAAGATTGTGCATAGTTTATAGATAGTCTCAGAAAGCAAACGAGTTACATCTTGCTCAAATTTTTTAGACAGACGAAGAAATAAAGTTCTTGTTCAAAAGAAAGAAGATATTTGAAATTAGGGTGTTGGAGATGAGGAGGTGAAAGAAATCCCAAAGCTAAAGGAAAGGGGAGGGAAAAACATTGGAGATGGAAGTAAAGTAGAATTAGATGGAAGGGTTAGATTTCAAGAGATTTGGTTCGATTTTGGTTGAGAAATTTGGTTCATTACACTTGAAAAACGTGATAGGGACGATGAGGGCACAAGGAGGAGACTTGCATTAGGCTTTGGGACATTTTGAATAAGAAAATGGAAGAATGACGTCACATCCTAGCCACCATAAGGCAATTACATATTCAAGTTTATTCACCTTATCTTGCTATATCTTTGCAAGGACTCTCTTACAGGACTTTTGAGTCCAATTTTTTTTTAATGGGGTTAGATGTATCAAAAGTTTTCCCTACTATATACGATTCATTTGATGTGGGGGTGTTGAATTTATTGCACCAAAACTTGTTTATTAGTGTAGTAATATGAAGCATCTAACCAATGGATGAGATAACATCATGAATTATCCATTGCACCTAACCAATGGGTGAGGTAACATCATGAATCATCCATTACACCTAAGCTCTAATTCGTGAATGATTGGAACTATGTAGTTTTCATCAATCATGAATAGATTCATAGTTTGGTAGAGAATAATAAACTGCATGGAATGTTTGAGTGAGTATGTCTTTAATTTAAGGCTTCCATCATGGTATGTTTCTCTAATGGATCCTCAGATTGGTTGGTAGGACAAGAGAAGCATTTTGATGAAAGTGCTATGGTATTCATGCTCTTTCTTGTCTTTAGAGCAAAGGGGTACACAATTCATTGTGGCTATCATTTTCTTTTCTAGAAGGAGGAAGAGGAAGACTTAGGCTTGAGGATTCCATTATGCCATTTTTTCTCATCTAATCTTTTGATTGGGTGGGGTAATAACTGAATCATGATAGAGATACTATGGTGGTGGGGATCTTACTAGTCTTTGGAGCAAAACGGATTGTGTACTCATCATGGCTAGTGGATCAATTACAATGTAGATGCATGTAGAATGGGAAGGACATGTATTCATTGATTATCTCACTAGGCATGCGATTCATGATTAGAAGCGGTATTCACAAGGGGAAAGAAGTCTATGTGGGCGTTAGACCCAAATCTTTCACCAACATACCAACAAGTAGATAGGACCTAGACTTGCCATGCTAACAATGTTAGAATCAACGTGGCTTATATACTTGTAATGTTGTTTTGGATTGGTACCCCAAAGTACATGTCTGAGTTAAAATTATTATTTTTGGACCCATAATATTGAGCTTCATGAAAAAAGGTTGGCTAATTACACCTTAGACACGACTAGAGTCAAAACTTGAGTTCTAAACTCGTGTGAACAAAGAAAAGATAGAATTTTCCCTTAATAAGTGACTCATATTGCACCTCTTGGATCCATCAACGTTGCCTTGTCCATATTCAATTCCTTTAACGTGTATTCTCTTGGTTGGATTTTTAAAGATCTAGCCTTTTTCGTAGTCACAAATCCCTTTCTAGTGCAACTAGATAGGGTCGTGTAGTACGCAAAATTTGGAGTATCTTGCCAATGCCCACACACAGGAAGAATGGGATAAGAAAGATAAGTATGCATATCATCCGATCAAGAAGAATGTGTAAGGTGTCATGCTAGGACAACTCAACACCATCAAGACATCAACAGAAGCATGGGATATGTTCGCAGCTCTCTACGAGTCCAAGAACACTTCTAGGATTCTCACATTGAGAAACCAAATCAACTAGAGTTTTTGCAACAACAGCGAAATCAGTCATGCTTATGTACTACGGCACAAAGACTACAACAATCAACTCGCATCTGCAAGAGAGACTATGAATCCAGCAGAAATGGTTCAAGTCATTGTGAATGGACTAGGAGAGGGATATGAGATTCTAGTCTACAGTATTGCCATCCAACGGCAAATTCTGACACTGGAAGAACTTAAGTCAGTCAGTCTTGGTAAAAAACTCAGGAATCATGCCATTCATGCACACAAAGGTCATTGTAATGATCAGGCATTCACAGCTTCAAACAGAAGTAGAGGCAAAGGCAGAGGCAGATGTAGATCATCATTCCAGAGAAGTGGTAATCATCAACAACAAAGTCATCAGCAAAATAAGCATTAGAATCAGCATATCAACATCATCCTCAACAACATCAGCATCGGCAAAGAGGAAATCATTCCAATCAAGGAAGATTCCAAGGACGAGGGAATGCATTCACCAATGTGTCAAACATCCAATGAAACTACTATTATAAATTTGGAAACTATGAAAGAGATTGCCGCAAGAAGCAGTATGACCAAGGCGGTCAGTCTAGTAGCAATTGAGAGAATTTATTGTGAAGATAGTGGGAGAGAGGGAAGGAGTCTCACTTGCGGCTTTCTCACATACACAATGGGGGAATACACACAAAGGTGGAGGCTGAAAATAGTTTTTCTCTTCTTAGTTGTGAAAGCCAAAAGAACTCTCAAGTACAAAGAAATAGAAGAACCCTATATGTGGGTCTCAAACCAAACTCAACTAAGGTGGCATACTAACTGAGCCACAAACTAGAGTAGATAAGGATAGCTGTCATCCAGCTATTATTCGTGGGTGGTGTACCAACCGCATCTCCAGCTAGCAAGTTGGTGACATAAATGCACAACGGTCACCCTGGCATATCGCGAGTGGAGCTCGATATCTCAACACTCCCCCTCGAGCTCAATCCCAATTCCTGCACACCAAGCAGGTCTCTGAACTTGTGCAGCTTCTCTGCGCCCAATGCTTTCATGAATATGTCAGCTACCTGATCCTCTGTGCTGACATAAACTAGATCAATAAGACCTAGTAAAACCTTCTCCCGCACATAGTGATAATGCACCTCAATGTGCTTTGTTCTAGCATGATAGACTGGGTTATTTGCCAAGTGTATGCTGCTCATGTTGTCACAATAAATGACAACTAGCCCATCTGTAGACTGATGCATATCATAGAGTAGCTTATGCAACCAAGCTACCTTGCATGCAGCCATTGCTGCACCCTTGTACTCAGCCTCTGTGCTCGACAAGGCAACTGTAGGCTGTTTCTTGTTGCTCCAAGTGACTGCAGCACTCCCAAAAGAGAACACATATCCACTGGTAGATCGTCTATCAGAAATACTACTAGCCCAATCAGCATCAGTGTATCCATGCAATTGTATATGAACCCCAGCCTCATAAAATAGTCCAGACTGCAATGTGGACTTCACATACCTGAGTATGCATATAGCCGCATCCAAATGCGGTTTCCTTGGAGCCTGCATAAACTGACTTACCAATCCAACAGCATAGCTTAAATCTGGCTTGGTAATAGTCATATAAATCAAAATTCCTACTATGTGTCTGTACATAGTAGGGTCTTCCAAAAGCTCACCTGCATCTGTGCTCAGCTTCACATTCTGCTCCAAAGGAACTGAAATAGGCTTACAGCCTGTCATCCCATATTTGGACAGCATGTCCAATCCATACTGCCTCTGCAAGAGCTATATCCCACTTGGTGATCTAATCACCTCAATGCCCAAGAAATAACGCAGCTCTCCCAAATCCTTCATCTCAAACTTCTGCTTCAATAGCATTTTCACGTGAAGGATATCTTCATCACTATCACCTGTGATGATCAAATCATCAACATAAATGACAAGCAGCATAATCCCTTTCTCTGTTTTTCTCACATAGAGTGAGAAATCTGCCTTGGAAATCTGAAAGCCAATAGTGACAAGATACTGTCCTATCTTGTCAGACCATGCTCTAGGTGCTTGCTTCAAGCCATACAAGGCTTTCTTCAACCTGCAAACAAACTTAGGATGAATAGCATGAACATAACCTGCTGGCTGCTCCATAAAGACCTCTTTTTGCAAATCACCATGCAAGAAGGCATTCTTTACATCCATCTGGTGTAAAGACCATCCCTTTGATACAGCCATAGCAATGACTGCTCTTACAGTTGCCATCCTTGCAACCGGACTGAATGTTTCTTCATAATCAATGCCGTATGTCTGTGCATACCCCTTGACAACTAATCTTGCCTTGTATCTGTTCACAAAACCATCTGCATTGTGCTTGATTTTATAAACCCACTTACAGCCAATTGCATTCTTGTTTTTAGGCAAAGGCACCGATTCCCATGTAGCATTGGCTTCCAAGGCATCCATTTCTTCATCCATGGCTTTCTCCCATTTTTCATTTCCCATGGCTTGCTCAAAAGAAGTGGGTTCTGGTTCCTATATCACTTTGACCATATAGGCATAGTGAATGGCTGTAAATCCATCATATTTCAGCCTATCCATAGGATACCTAGCTCTGGTAGACCTGTGCAAAACAGGCTCACTTCCAGGTGCTCTCAAAACATCCCTGGTCTTCCTTACTCCAGGTGTAACAACAGAAGGAATACCCAACTCATCATCAATGCTCTGTTCTGAGCCACTGGATTCACTATCCAGTGACAGCCTCCAATAGATGTAGCTTTAGTAGTCCACACATCAGAGTGGATTAATTCCAATGGCTTTTTACTCTCTTGAACATGCCTTGGAAATGGTTTCCTTGCCTGTTTTCCAAATTGATAGGCTTCACAAACCTTATGCATTTTTGCAACCTTGAATCTAGGCAATCCTACAACAATATTTTGGGCTTGCATTGATTTAAGTCACTGTATATTAACATGACCAATGCGTTTATGCCAGATATCAATATCTGCAACACCGGTCCCATGTGCAAACATTGCTGCACTCAATTCAGGCATGTCCACATCCAACGTAAACATCCTGCCCTTCTTCTTTCCTTTTGCTATCAAGCGACCATTATTTTTCATATCCTCAACAAAGCATCCATGAGGATTAAATCTGACCTGCAAGCCCTGCTCAACCATTTGACCAACAGAAACTAGGTTCTTGGTGATGTTCGGGACATGAAATACATCAGACAGGTATTTCTTTTTCCCATCCTGCATAGACAAAGGAATTTTACCAATCTGCACAATAGGATGTGCAGTATCATCACCATTCTCCACAAATCCTAGTTTTTCCATTTTCCTTGCATCCTGCATCCATTCTGCATGACCTGTCATGTGGTTTGACACACTTGAGTCAACATACCACACATCATTTCATTCTTCTGCACTTGTCACAAAATTGGTCATATGCTGCACCATAAATAGATGCTCATTTATGTCATCACCCTGTCTATTGGAAGATGCATAATTGCCTTGCTGCAATTTTCCATTCATAATGTCATTCTGCTTTTTGTAGCAGTCCTTAGCCATATGACCCATTTTACCACAGTAGTAGCATTCAACATTGCTGTTTGCATTTTGGCCTCTACCATCCACCACGGCCTCTTTGGCTCCCCCTGCCTCTAGAGTTACCACGTCCTCCTGCATAGGACTGGTTTTCTTGAGTTTGCTGCATATTCTTATTTCTACCACAGCCTGCAGATCGGCCTCCTCTACCTCTGCCTCTACCTCTTCCAGCATTTGAGTAGAAGACAGTTTCTTTTGAAGTTCCTCCTGAAGAAGATGCACCCCCATTTCTCTGCTCTTCAGAAATTAGAAGAGCAAACAACTCTTCAAAATCAGGAAATTTTTCACGGACGGCAATGGATGTCCGGAACTGTGCATAATCCTTTCCTAGACCATTCAAGGTCACAGAAACTAGATCATCATCTTCCACTGGCGACCCAATGGAAGCAAGTGCATCTGCAATTTTCTTCACCTTCATATGGTAGTCATTTATGCTCAAATTTCCTCTCTGAACATTGTGCAACTCCTGTTTGAGCTGCATTTTTCTGGCTTGTGTATTTGTGCTGTACATTTTTGCCAAAGTATCCCATGCCTCCTTTGGTGTACTTGCATCTTGAATATGCACAATCATAGAATCAGAAATACTGATAGACAGCCAGTACATAACTTTCCTGGCTCTCTCATGCCATCCTTTAAATGCTTGCATTTCCTATTGATTGGGAACATTAGGAAGAACTGGTTCTTCTTCATTTCCTGTAATGAACTCCCAATAGCCTTTTCCCATGAGGAAATTCGTCATTCTAAACTTCCATGCCTAGAAGTTGTTCTTGTCAAGCTTTTCTGTGACAATCTGTGAAAGAGAATTAGACGCCATTACAGAACACTGCAAAATATTCTGTCACTACAAAAAACACAACTTTTGCCTCACACGGGTAGATCTGCAAAATTGACGAAAGTGGTATTTGACCACACAGTCACTTCCTAGTGATGATTTTGCATCAACAGGCAACAAGCATGATTCTACAACTCCCAATATCTCTGCACATGGGCATACGATGCAATTTCTGTGGTAACTTTTCACCGACTAGCCGAGCAGTGGTCGCACAGCAAAAACAAGGCCTTTTTCTAAGTGCCTGCGAAAAGCTTCCGCCTTCAAAACGGGCCCCGAAATGGCTCGAATCAGAAAAATAAAGTCACCAAGGGCTTCGCCTACTCCCGTAGCATATACTGCGCTCTGGCCATACTGCGAAGGGCGTCTCAATATGAGACAGGGCACTCTTGCACTACTTCTGGCTGTGCTACCTGCAGAGATTTGCTCCCAAACTCGAAATAGGAAAGCAACACTGGTCCTCTTACCAGGACACCACGAACTTGGTTTGCTTTCTTGAGCTCCTTACCACGAACAAGGCTCTGATACCATGTGAAGATAGTGGGAGAGAGGGAAGGAGTCTCACTTGTGGCTTTCTCACATACACAATGGGGGAATACACACAAAGGTGGAGGCTGAAAATAGTTTTCCTCTTCTTAGTTGTGAAAGCCAAAAGAACTCAAGTACAAAGAAATAGAAGAACCCGATATGTGGGTCTCAAACCAAACTCAACTAACTAAGGTGGCATACTAACTGAGCCACAAACTAGAGTAGATAAGGATAGCTATCATCCAGCTATTATTCGTGGGCGGTGTACCAACCGCATCTCCAGCTAGCAAGTCAGTGACATAAATGCACAACGGTCACCCTGGCATATCGCGAGTGGAGCTTGATATCTCAACATTTATGTGAAAGAGGAAATCATCGTGGTGACTCCATAGCTTTTTGACACGTGATGATGGAGCACCAAGTGTACTAGATGATGGACGAGTGGATGGGGCCTTAGGGCATGGATTTTTGGCTTGCTCATGGTGGTTTTGTGTTTTTTTAGCTTGGTCATGGTAGTTTTGTGTATTTTCAGCTTGGTGTTTCCCCAACAAAGCTTGGGCTGGGCTTTGCAGTAGCAGTGGTCTACTTGCCACTAGAGATGGTTCTCACATAGCTCCACTATTGGACACTCTAACAGTGTGCTGAACTTTTTGGTGTAGATGTTTCTTCTATGAAGTATTGAGCACAGATGGTAGGGATTGAGCTAATGGCGACACTGGTCCAGCAACGCATGGACACAGATTACTCTCCCTCCAAACCCTTGACAAAGTTGCTGAAGTCCATTTTCTTAGAGTAGGATCCCATGCATAGGTGAACCTTGTTCACTTCCGTCCCATCTCCATGAGTTTGATGGTGGCAAGTTAGAATGTGCACGGGCTCCATGATTGTGCATGTAGCCAGCCCGCAGTACCTAATTCTCCATAGACCAATTGATCTTCTCTTGGTCTAGGAGCACATGTTTTCAATAGTAGACATCATGTGCCATCATACCTTCTCCCTAGAGGGAGGGGCCTGAAGGTTTTATCCCTAGTAGTTGGCGAGAGTGGCAGGGTATGCATTTTGGTATCCCAGGTGTTGGCCCTAGAGGTTTTTGCATAGGGCAAGATCACTCTAGGCCATACAATATGGATGGGCCTTTAGGCAAGAGAAACCGAGATTGGTATCCTGAATGTGTACGCACCTACTTGCAGACAACATCGCCCAACTTTCTGGCGATGGCTTCTAGATTGCCTCCCATAGGTGGACTCAAGGATTGTTGGAGGAGACTTCACAACCTTGAGTTCATGGAGGATAAGTAGGCAGGAACCTCTTTTGCAGCAGACTACCATTTGCTCCTTCTGCCCGACATTCTCTTGGAGCTGCTGTTCGCAAGTTGGTGCCTGTATTATTCTGCCTCTGTCATTCTCTTGGACCTGTTGTCCTTCTACTTCTGTCTGCCATGAAGAAGTTCCAGACTTGCTCTAGCTCATGAAGAACTTATCGAGGTGACCTTTCCATAGTTACACTTGCACTTGTACTATTGCATTGGAAGTGAAGATGCTTCCAGCATGATGTAAGCACTTCGACACTACTTCGACACACTATACTATAGTGACTTCTCTGATTGGTGCATTGCTTCGAGCTTGATGTGAGTCCCAGTTACACCTTGACTTCTTCGATCACCTCTCCGAGTGCTCATGGTGCCCGTGGTACACATTGGTTGGCTCCTCAAAGTGCTCGAGACACCTCCGACCTCTACTTTGACATCGGTGACTCTCCCTTAGCCATTTTGAGAGTCACTATGTGAGTGCTCTAGTTAGCTAACCCATGGACTTCACCGACACATATCTTGGGGCATTCCTGCCTGGTGCTTCATCGACATCATCATCGACTCGCAAGGATATGCGCACATGTGCAGTGGCTACTTGGAGGACATCTCTTACTCCTAAGAGATGCCAGCATGGGAGAGTAGTACTTGGGAGTAGTTCATTTCTACAATCAGTGGCGGTAGGGATTCTTGGTGAGAGCTTGAGTTTTTCAGGCTTTTAAGCATCCTGAAGTTCTCCTTTGGCCAGTGGTGCTATCTAGACAGATTTTATATTGGCAACACGATGGGCTATCTAGACAAATTTTATATTGGTGATTGGACTCTACTCCATGGTGGCTCCACCAGCATTCTAGCAAGTACTATGATGTGAGACCACTCTCCAGTGGTTCTTCACTTGGAGCAGCCCCACTATGGACTTCCCCAAAAGGAGGTCCATATGCCAGACAACCTCTTATAGAAGGAGGACCTCCTGTAGTTGGCTATAGAGTTTTGGAGATAGCCCAAGGATAGACCCAAAGATGGTGTATTAGATGATTTTGTTGAGTAGTCTCAGGAGATTCAATGCTAAGAGGATTCAACGGAGCAGTTACAAGCTTCTGTGCCAGGCCTTGAGATGGAGAGCTACTCTTCAAGAACATGAGAGAGCTTTATGCAGAGACCTTGCATCTATTGAGAGACTTGTGGAACATGACTCAAGGTCCCAATGGCTTAGGACCATTTGGAGTGTGCAAATTTGGAGCTATAGGGCTTGGAGGTTCGCAAAGTAGAGTTCTTGTACCATTCTTCCCAGGCCACATGGGTCTAGTAGGATGACCAGATTGTTTTTCCAAACTATAGGACCATAGGACCATGGTCCACTACAGTGTCTCAGGGACTCACAGAGGCACTTGCAAATAGACCCTCAAGAGATCCTCAAGTGACTACAACCTTTGATCTCGCCGGCTCTTTGAGTCAAAGGAGGCCTCGCCCACCACTCTTCTCACTAGAGAGGCAATTTTGGATTAGGTCCCCTTAGTTGTTTTGCAAGGTCTTAGTGGATGTCTGGAGGTTCCCTTCATTGATGAGGAGTTGTGGGAGGCCGTGCTAGCCTAGAAGTGCCCAGGAGAGGATGGCTTGAACCCAACCTTTTTTTATGCTTTAGGGAGTATATCTCCACCCCACTTCGATTAGCCTGCTAGGAGATATTTGACTCCAGATCCCTTCCACACTCCTTCAGCAGAGGTTGAATATGCCTGATTCTGAAGCAAGGAGATACATAGATATTTGCCAATGGAGATCGATCACCCTTCTAGACACAGTTTATAAGATCTTAGCTAAGGTATTGACTGAGACCCCACCTTCTGGATCTCTCTCTCTCTCTCTCTCTCTCTCTCTCTCTCTCTCTCTCTCTCTCACACACACACACACACACACACACACACACACACATACACACACACACACACATCAATTTTTCCTATAGAGGCAATCTTTCCTCAAGAATTTGGCACTCTTGGTAGGACTCAAAACCACAATTCCTTGATAAGAATTTAGATATCTTAGCCATTAGACCAATGCTACAACTCAATGTATGATATACCTTGGCTAAAAATAGTTTGAATCCTTCAAATGGTCAACCCTTAAAATTTAATGACATGCTCCTCAAATACAATTTAGGCTATTGATCATCGACGGATATGTGATGCCAATAATATAAAGTATAATGCTTAATTAAATGCCCTAGATGGGGATACATAAATGCCCTACTCATTCAAGTTCTACAACAATACATACTTTAAGGAGGTAGTCATCGACTATAAAGTGAAACTCATCATATTCCAATGGTCGAACCCCCAACACTTGGAAATATCATGGTTTCAAATTTTAAAAGTTGATTAGATTGGACCTAAATCTCTACTTTTGAACCTTTCAAAATTGATCACCTTAAATTTGGTACATGGCAATTAGCTCCATGGGAAGATTTGGAGGGACTGCTAAGCACAATGGATAATCAAACCCCCAAGACAAGCATAGAAAAGGCCATAAGCAATGAGGGATGTTTTAAAAAATGGAGCATTAAAATGAGAATGTGAGCCAGGATGTAGTGTCTAGCAATGGGCTGAGGCTGTTGTGCAAGGACCTGCCAAGCTGGGGATTCAAATGGCAACCATTAGGAGTCTAGCATTCTCTACTCTCAATGATGACTAATTTTACACGACAAGTCATATAAGGCTAGGAGTTTGAGCATGGATTCATAATTTTTTGAGGCCTTGAGATTTTTGTGTGGAACACTCAATTGGCCATAGGTAATGTTGTAAGAGCAAGCATCATGAAGGAGCATGAGTCACTCAAGAAACCTCAGCCCAAGGCACTCAAGAAGATAAAGATTATTGAGCATCATGCAAAGGCAAAGAGCTCTTCAGATCAAGATTCTATTGATGATTTCTTTTGAGAAGTTGAGAGCTTGGGTCCAAACTATCATTGCTATCAACTTGCATAGCTTTATAGTACTTGGAGTGCGATGAGTTGGAAGCTACTTGCTTCTTGCAATTCGTAGTAGCATAATCAATGCCTCATGCTATCAAATCTTTTGGGATGACGAGAAGCAGATCCTTGCACACCTGCCAGACCTTGATGGAATAGACCAGGCTGGTGGTCACTATGTCTTTAATGTAAGGTTATCCATACCATAATTCTCTAAAATGTTGAGGTACTCAATTTCATTGCAAAGCATTTTGATGTTGTTGAAATCAATCTCCACATGTATTCCATAACAAAACGTGGTAGCAAGCTCAAAGGCTTCTACTCCACTAAGGATGTCTTCCAATATGATGTGAGAGAGTTTGGAATCCTTGGCCTCTACAATTGGTTTGCATATCCAACTGCTTATGACTTTTAGACTAGACGAATAACCATTTTGCATTGGCATTAGGGCTGAGCATGATGTATCCCTATCAAACAAAGATGGGTTATGATTTGATGGAAAATGAGCTCAAAGAGAGGGCCACAATGACTACTTGGATCATTCCAACCCCAACCTTGACTGGTCCAATGGGGAAAAAATTTATACTCACTCTCTCTTTTAACAAGCCAAATGATTTGGAAGGCAACATTGACAAGTCCATTGGGGTTGGGGCTATGTTCAAGGTTTTGATGTAGTGCATGGATTGGATAGATGTTTCCTCCACCACAACCTGTAGTATGACCTAGTAGGCTCCATAGGCTTGATTTATCGACAAGCTCTTATTAGAGTCAAAAATTCTAGACCCTCAATAGAACAGGAAAGAAACAGCTTCCAAGAGTTAAGGAAGCTATGGAGAAATCGGGATTGCTAAGATGTGTCAACGATGATATATGTAGATTTCATCATGCATTTTGTTTATGTCTTCATTATTCAAGAGTACAATATTCAAGAAGAGCATGGTATTATCTAGGATGAAGTAAATATTATTGCGGATAATGACTCTCAAAGTGATAATGGCAGTGATAGTGACCCTCAAAATGATAGTGATAGTGATAGTGATAGTGATAGTGACACTGACAGTGACAGTGACAGTGACAGTGACAGTGACAGTGACAGTGACAGTGACACTGACAGTGACAGTGACAGTGATAGTCATAGTGATAGTGATAATGATAGTAGTTTATAGAAAGCTTTGTAAGCATGCACATGTATATGTTTTGTTGCCTTGATGGGACTTTGCATCCTTTGTTGCAATAGAACTTGTGAGTTTTTTCCTTACATAGTGTGGTTATGCAATTTATTTATATATTAATTTATTTTTTAAAATTATTACATAGTTTCACACAATTATTACACAGTGATAGTGATAGTGATAGTGATAGTGATAGTGATAGTAGTTTATAGAAAGCTTTGTAAGCATGCACATGTATATGTTTTGTTGCCTTGATGGCACTTTGCATCCTTTGTTGCAATAGAACTTGTGAGTTTTTTCCTTACATAGTGTGGTTATGCAATTTATTTATATATTAATTTATTTTTTAAAATTATTACATAGTTTCACACAATTTTATATAGGTTCTTACATAGTTTTTTGAGGTTTTACATAGCTTATTAAGGTTTTACACAATTTTGGTGTATAATTTTTCCATGTTTCAATTATGGATCCAATAAGAGTGCTCTAAGAGGGATCATGGTTTAAATTTTTATGCACATGTATTCTACATGGCATCTAGTGGGAGTGATCATTCAGTTTTAGTTGCACATATACTACATGGATGGGAAGGGACTAGAGTCCCGCAAAGAAATAAGTTCTCAATTTTGGATTAAGTGCACAAGATTCTTTGCAAGTTTGATACATTGAGTAATTGCAAATCATGCAGAGATGGAGCAAGAGCATTAAGGTCTGAGAGTATGTGCCCCCAGTCTCATACCACAATGGAAGGCATCACAAGCATCAATCACTAGGAGCCATTGCTCTCATCGTACTAGCACCTCTTGTTTAAATGTCTTTGGTGCTATTCAAAGCTTCATGTCATGACGATTCCAAATGTGATGATGCCCCTATTCACCAATCCATTAATGGTCATGGGGGCCTCATTAAGGATGCAAATAGGAATGCCATTCTTTTACAAATATGGCAATCGTGCTATACTAGATTCAAAGGAGTCACGATAGACTTCATATCATGACTAAAGGAGAAGAAGAGTAATGTCCTCGACTGGTTTCATGAGGAGTTTTCGATGCTTTATGCAAGCATGCATGTTAGCAAAGAGCTCTAAATATGTACATGTGTCTTTATTTAGACTTGTGAGTTTGAACTTCACATCCATGGACAATAGTTTGTAGACATAGAGAGCAATGGTGCGAGGGCGGTGATGCCGATGAGGATTCGATGCCTCCGTCGAATCCATGTACTATAGGAGAAAAAGGATACCTCATCAACACACTCTATGTGGCCTGCCCTGGAAGGATAATACCATTCTACCAGATCCCATTGGGCGCAAAGGCTAGCTCTCCCAAAGCCACAAGTGCCACCTGGGGGCATTCTTCTCTAGAATGCTAGGGGGGTCAATGGGCTACTCCTTGCCCAATCAGACCACTACCCTAATCATATACCAATGCATCCCATCCAAATTCCCATCCATCTCTGATTCCCCCTCATTGGTTTCCTTGGATAACCCTATTGGCCCTCCATAGAAGAAGTTGAGGTTATCATTGCCATGCTAAATCATAATCCTTAAGGGCACCCTAGCACTGGAAAAGTGTCCTAGCCATCTGCTATCGACCCATGTATGGAGTCCCTCCCACCAAGACTCAAGGTTGCCAAAGTTAATCTCCCTCATCCGTTGCCCTGCCCCATGCATGTGAGCTATGGCTCCAAGTCTCGCCTCTTCCTCCATGGGAAGTTTGCTCCATCTACCAAAGGAGCTAGCTAGACCAATGTCCCACTATGGCCAAACATATGTGAGTCCATTTTCCCAACATGGGCCCATCCTAATCTTTGACCTCCAGCTGCCATATAAGGGCTGATGCTCAAACTCCTCCCTGCTAGGAGGCTTGTATGAGTAACACTATTGTAGATGAAGTGAGAACTATTTCATAGAAATGAGAACTAAATGGAATATTCCTTAAATTGCCATTTTTAACTCATTTTTCAAAAACTGGCTTCCTATCATACATCCCAACAAAAAAAACATTGGAAAAATGGAATTCCTCACTTGACTGGATTTGCATGAATACATTAAATTGAGCACATTCTCAATTAAACTGATCTATGCACAAGGAACCATCATACTCTCCGCATATTTTTATCTCCTCATCAAGCAAATACTTTGTAATTCTTGGATAATTCTAGCATGTATTGCATCCTCATCTATTTGTGAAAGTTTAAATTTGATCTCCATCCACCTATGACAAAGGCATCTATCAGTCATCAGGAAAGTTGATGCTATTATGATGCATAGCTCATGATAGAAGTTGATGTTATCATGTTATGTCATAAGTTGGAGCAAAATAGCAATGAGCCATAATAGGATTTGAAAATGGGCAATTAGATCTATATTTATGCTAGGATTATTGCTTGGTACTTGTATGGTATATCTATTGGTTGGATGGAATTTCCTTCTATAAGAAATTCTGCACTAGATAATGACCCCCTTACATTGCACCCAATTTTGGAGTGCATTCAACTTTAAATTAGAATAAAATGCCAAGAGAGACCATTGTAGAGCCACTTGTGCTCTAAATTTTGAGCCAAAAAGCTCCCAAAACGGAGTCCTAGTTCAAAAGTTATCATCGTTTTACTATTTCTTTATTAGTTATGACAAAATTCGATGATGTTATCGAATTTTGTCATAACTTATGACAAAATTCAATGATATCATCGATTTTTGTCATAACTTATTACAAAAATTGATGATATCATCAAGTTCTATCACAATCATTCCAAAATTTGATAATATCATCAACTTTCATCATAACATTCGCTACTACAAGTCGATGCTGTCATCAAATTTAGGGTTAACTTTATGACATGGTTTCATGAAATCATCAACTTATGTCATAATTTGTGATTTTTAAAAGGGTTTATGGTACTTTTTGGGCAAAAAGCGGACTATGAAACCATGTTCAAAATTAGCTTTTTTGCAAAATTTTCTCTAATTGCCTCTCTTTTCACAAGTTTTTTCCTTGGTCGCCTCTCTTAGAGATTCACGTATGATCTTCCAAGCTTGATTTTTTATCTTAGCCATATAAAAATCTCATATGATCTTCCAAGCCTCTCTTAGAGAGTCGCTTGTGATGTTTCAAGCCTGATTTTTTATCTCAACCACATAAAAATTATAATTAATAATGATCGGGTGCAAGCGTTGTCATCAGAGCCTCAATCTCCCCTTCATGATGAGGCTAGTGAATTTGTTGGGCTAGTGCATGAAGCTATTGAGGAAAATAGAGTAGGTTCAACTATTGTACAAGGAGTGTACAAGAAGAGACACTGCTAGCACTGTTGATAAGTCATGCATAGATTGTGTTGATGTTTAGTTAGACATTTGGTTTTTCATATAAATTTTGATATATGGACATATTTTAAGATATTTAAATGATTTGGTTTTCTATTTTTCATATCGATTTCCCATTTGGTACATATTTTACATGTACTTCATTTGGTTTCTTTGTTATAATATAAATAACAATATCTTTCATGTTCATTTGATTTGAATTAAATTTCTATACTATCAATGGATGATGAAATCTTAGGGTGACTTTGTGAATGTAGAATATTTCTTGCAACCTTTAAAATAAAATTAATAATCTAGCATGTGTTTTGAAGATGATATTCATGTGTAGTCAAGTATAAAAGCCTAAGCATACGTATCTAGTTCATCTTAAAAAGTTGTGTTGCTTCCACTACCCCCCTGTTCATGGGGTATTCATGAGAAGCTTGCACTATAGGAGAAGCTTCCAGGGTTTTGCGCCTAGGGTGAGACCACGCATGACTAGCTTGCCCAAAAGGGCCTTGATACCCAAGCCTCCTAGTGCCTATAGTGTGATCACTGTCTCCCAAGTGACTCAAGCTTTGGTGTTACTTGTGCCATTTGACCCTACCCATAAGAAGTTGCACACCAAGCGCCTAAGCTACCCTATGCAACTTCTGTGAAAACGCCAACAAGAGGCTACCTACTAGGCTGTGTGGTGAGAAGGGCACTAGAGCATGGCTTGCTAGGGAGAGTTTGGTCGAGCTCTAGTAAAGAAGCTTGCACTGCACACTCTTTAGAACTGGGGCAATATACTACTCTACTATAATATCAATACCCACCTGGCATCCAAGGTACCTCACTGTCTACCCCCGTGATATCCAATGAAAGCCAAAGGAACTTCCACAATCTGATATCTCATGTGTCTCCTCATCCTCTATGAAGAAGTCAATAGACTTGGTCTAGTTGATTTCAGCACTAGAGGCCTCATAATAAATAGCTAGGGCTCCCCTAACTGTCTTCAGGCTTGCTACAATTCCCTCCACATATAGGGCTATATCATTTGCAAACTCCAGATCAAGCAACTCATTGTCTTGGGCTGATTGGGAACCTCATCCCTATGAGACCCATTGCTTGTGACCTCAAGAAGTATCCCAACGCCTCTGCTATAAACAAGAAAAGAAAGGGTGCGAGGGGGTAGCCCTGCATAAGTGTAGAGACACCTCTAATCCATCTGTTTGCTGCTGAGAAGCCCAACATCTGCATAGTTCCCTCCAAAAAATAAACATTCCACCCTATTGTAAGCCTTCTCAAAGTCCAAGAGAAGGATGGCAAGAGGTTGTGACTCCTCCCTAGCCTCTAGTCCACTACCCCTGAAGGTAAAGATGTTATCTAGGATGTTGTGCTCCTGAACAAAGTTGGTTTGCATGTTGTGGATGATGTTGGCGATGAGGTGGATCCATAACTATAAGACCTTGGGTAAGATCTTGTAAGTGGTATCAAGTAGAGAGAAAAGTAGATAGTATGGAGAATCAAAATTTGATTACTGTAAAATTGATACAATAGATGGCGTTGCCTCCCAGCCGTGCGCTCCTGTGAGAGGAGCTTCGATGGCGCACTCGAAACAGTAGAGGACGGAGGCTGGATGCTAAGGAATCAAGGTTGTTGTAGCCAATGATGATAATGGGCTTCACGGGCTTGCTCTTATATAGCCACCAGTCGTAGTCGGTTAGACCCAATTGGATGATCGACCCAGTTCGCCCAAAATGGCCGACTAGAAGTCGGTTCCGAAATAGACCACCGACCACACGATAGAACCGTGGCGTAGAATAGAGCAACTGACCTACGGAATCCGTTCTACCCAGAGCCATATGGGATCATCTGGGGCTCCAAACGGGCCCTACAACCCGAGAGTGGGCTACCCCGAGAAATGCTCCGTCTACCCTCAATGCGGTCAGTCATGGGATGCCTTCCCGCACTTGCATGTATCCTAGTTGGCAATGTGCCAACTCTATCTGAAGCCGTCCAGCCATCAGGCCACACATGGCCTCCATCTGGTGTCCAAACCAGGACCTACCGGATAACCGAGCTACTCAAATGCCTTCTCCTCATATGGGGGGCTTACAAGTAGAGTTAGCTGGTTCCCGCGTAGTTACACGAGAGTGGAACATTGATATCTAACAATTATGTCCCGACAATGGCACAAAACCTTCTCTCCATTGGATAGATGACTGAGAGTGATATGGAAGATGAGCTATCAAACCTTCGAGCCCAAATGCATGATGAAATGAAGAAATGGCAAGAGGAAATGCAAACCAAATGGACATGTGAAAAAGGCAAACTTTTGCAGGACATGACTCGTGTTCTAGGTTTTAAAAATAGTTATTTGGCCTCTCAAATTGAGACATTGGATGCCCATGTTGCTGCCCTTAAAGATGAGAATGACAAATTGAAGGCAAGTGCACATAGGGAAGAAGGGGAGTTTCAACCACCTTTAAATGAGGAGTTGAACACCATTAAAGAACAAATGTGACATCTCAAAGATGCAAAGGTGATGTCAGAGGAAGGATGCAAGATCAAGGTCTGCAAATTCTAGAAATCACTTTATGGTTTGAAACAGGCTTCTCGTGCATGGAATGTAAGGATTCATTGTCACTTTCTGACATCTGCTTTTTAGCCATCAAATTCAGATCCACCCTTGCTTTTCTGACATCTGGTTTTTAGCCATCAAATTCAGATCCATCTGCTTATATCAAAAAGTCTACAAAATACATCCTTCTTGTAGTGCTTTATGTTGATGACTTGATCACATCACCAGCTCCAATGTCTCAGAAGAAAAGAGTAAGCTTACTTCATAGTTTGACATGAAGGATATGGGAGAACTCCATGATTTTCTTGGGATAGAAATATGGATATATGACATAGGGATTACACTCTCAGCGAAAATACACTCATAAGGTACTTAAGCAGTTTCATCTACATGACTGCAAGCCACTCCCTACTCCAAAGGAATGCAATATTAACAAGTACACACAATTTGCATGCAATAGACTATGAAAAACGAGAACGTACCACATATTCATTGTCTACCTCACCATTGTCATTGATGCAGAATCCTCCCTTTCTTTTCTTTAGTTTTATTACTATCCTCTTCTCTAATGTAGAAGGTCATCATAATTGTTGATGGGAATCTAGGATTGTTGTCAATTGATTTGTTAAGACTCCCATCCTTGCAATGAATTTATAAGTCGCTTTGC
This sequence comes from Dipteris shenzhenensis, assembly GCF_047967505.1. NCBI lineage: Eukaryota > Viridiplantae > Streptophyta > Polypodiopsida > Gleicheniales > Dipteridaceae > Dipteris > Dipteris shenzhenensis. The sequence continues at coordinate 19,785,578 of NC_141627.1, forward strand.
CTAGGTGTTGCTTCAATCTGTTGAGTTTAAGAATCACATCTTCCATACCAAATTCATGTTAGAACCTTTTCAAGAATGCCTTGGGAAGAGCACTAATACAAAAGGACAATTGAGGGAATACCCCTAGGATCTCATGAACCTACCCAAGATCCTTGTACTAGTCCACTGCTATCACTGTTGCCATAAATTGAGGTACCATTCAATGTAATAGAATATCCAGTTAGAGCGCTCGATTGTTGAAGTACTCCTTGTTGAGGGTTGGAACAATGCAAGTTGGATGAGGACAGACATAGTAGATTTCCCATGTCATTGGGGATAGGGAATGAATCAACATCTTGATGTGATAATACAACCATTACGAATAACAATGAAGTCCATCTAAAAATGCATTAGACTTGGAACAACATTTTTGGATGCACTATACAATGTGAAATCATTGCTACTACAGAATCATGATCATGTCTGGAGAAGGTATTGTCAATTTTTTTAGAAATCATCAACGTGGAAACATCATTCAAAGCATCAAGAACATACATGCAATCAAGGTGTCAAATGCCACATGCAGCAAGAATATAATTTCCATGCAATAAGAACATACGTGTAGTTGAGATGTAAGAGAACAACCTTGTCATCAAACATGTTAACACCAATGCCAAAGTCATCAAAAGTAGTGCAATGACACCATCAAAAGTGACTTCAACATATGTTTATATAGCATAGAGATTCACATGTCCTAATAAATCAAGTATACTCCTCCAATCTCTGTATTTAGAAAAGGGACATAGGTAAAGTTATAATCTTTGCTAAGCCCCATCTCATTTTAATCCATCCTAGACCTTGAACAATTTCATCACAGAGTCACCAAGGATTAAGGGGTGAATGCCTTTGATGGACAAAAACTACCAAAAACACAAAAAGGTGCATTGTGATCAATCAACCTCATAAATGGTAAGGAAAGCCCAACGAAACCAATTTGAGGAGTAATGAGATATCCATGTGACATGCTCATGAATGCCAAGGAGATGCCAAGGAGAGATGAATGAAACCAAATGGAGTTGTAATCCTCACAATATTGAAACTAACCATAGTTGAATTGACCACCGAGAGCAACACCAATTTAGCCACACCAAGAATGCCCAATGAAGCCATATGGAGTAAATAGGCCCCTAACTCTCATGAACATCGGGGAAAGCCCAAAGAAGCCACATAGAGAAGTAAGAAGATATCCATGTGAGAGCCTCATGAACTCTAAGGAAAGCCAAATGGTCCCCTAACCCTCACACTATTGAAACACACCATAGTTAAACTAACCACCAACACCAAAACAAATTCAGCCTTAGGAATGCTAATGAGAGCCCAATGAAGCTACATGGACCAAATAGACCCCTAAGCCTCATGAACGCCCAATGGTGCCACCTAGAGGAGTAAGGAGATGTCCTTGTGAGAGCCCCATGAACACCGAGGTGCGCCTAATGTGCCCCTAATTCTTACACTATTAAAACTAACCGTAGTTGAACTAGCCACCAAGACCAAAACAAATTCGGCCTCATGAATGCCAAAGAGCCCAAATGAAGCCACATTTAGCAAATAGGCCCCTAATCTTCATACTATTGACTAACCTTGGTGCAATAACAAGACCAAAACAAATTCTAGACACAAAATTTGCCAAGCACCCACATTCAGCCTCTGGAATGCCAAGGAGAGTCCGATGAAGCCGCATGGAGCAACTAAGCCCCTAATCCTCACACTCTTAAAACTAAGGCTAGATTTAGAAATGTATGCCCATAGCTCCCCAAACATCACAAAACCAATTAAACGCCTTAATTGTTCTTCTCTAGCCCTTTTCAATTTCACAAATGCTAGACGATCTATATCTGGGATCACGAATGAAGATTTGCTAGGGTATTGCAGCAGGGTTACGAGGATCGAGGCAGGCATTTTTGGAGATACCTAGAATTTTTTTCGTGCCAGAGTAGTAATAGGACGCGAAGGCCTATAGGAAGGCAAGAGCTTCCTGGCTGGATTTGCTGAAGAAGACGCGTAGGGCAATGGTTCTACCGATAATCATAAAGGGGCCAATGGAGAAGGGGTCAATGATTGCCTCATTAGAAGATTCAGTCTAGTTGATAGAATGTGAATCTCTTCTGCATTCAAATGTTTGCACTAGAAAATCCCTCATGTCACAAATAGGAAATTTGATCAGATTCTGGGATGCTTGCCACCAATTTTCGAGTTAGTTCCCATAATAACAGATTGTAACTTGTAAGGCTTGAATCTTTGGTATGTAGCATCATCAGCACTAGATGTTGCTTCCCCCCTCACAAAGGATTTGAATGCGTTGAGGTGGACAAACATACAGACCCGCCATACACACTTCTCACAGCCAATGGAAAAAGAGAAAGCCAATGGCGGGCGCTAAGGGCTTTACACACCGCCCACCAGACTCTTCTCCTTGAGTCCTACGTGGCTACCATGTCATGCCTAAAATATCCGCATCCACGGGCACCCATTCGGCTACAGCGAATGGCTTGGGTTCTCGCCAAATGGATCGAATAAGAGGGTTGTTGGAAAGTTCTAATGCGAGATTTGGGAGGGCAATGTATAATGGGTAAAGGATTTGCCCATGAAAATCCGGGAGACCCATGTTGTAAGTGATGCAAGAATAAAAGACCAAAGCAAATGTGTGAGGGAGCAAGGGGATGAAAGGTAGAAGAAAAGGGAGGAGGAGAGAAGGAAGAGAGAGCTAATGGATAAGGCTATGGCGACCTTGAATGGCTATGCTTCTTCTTCTTCTTCAAGTGTGCTCTATGGAATCAACAACAACACAAGGCTTTACTTCCGGCCAAGCTTTGTACTCTCTGGCTTCAACAATACAAGAATTTCCTTCACTCCCATCCATAGCCAACGCCATCGCCAACTCCATAGCCAAACCCTTTCGAGCTCCTCCCTCGCTCGATCTTCTTCCGCTTCCTCCCCCTCCCCTCCTGACCCTGATCGCGAGCAAGTCTTCTTCGATGGTGGCCCTCATTTCGGTGACCTCCTCGCTAACGTCGCCTTCGGCTTCTCCCTCCTCTGGCTCCCCCTCACCCTCGCCTCTGTCTTCCGTGCCCTCTTCCTCCGTTACCGCTTCACCAACCTCCGCGTCACCGTCATCTCCGGCCTCGCCGGCGGTGACCGCAAGGATTTCTCCTACAAGGTCATCAAAGACGTCAAGTACGTGCCTCGCTTCATCGGGGAGTGGGGGGATGTGGTCATAACGCTTACCGATGGGACTCAGGTGGAGCTCAAATCCATTCCAAAGTTTAGGGAGATTGCTCAGTACTGTCTAGAGAGGGCAGGCAAGGGGGAGCCAGTAAAAGGAAAAGGTATGGCAAGTTTGTGATTCTTTGTTTTTCGGTCTTGGCCATGGAGCTGTAACATAAATCTACGTTTGCACTCAATGTGCTTCCTGAAAGGCTGCGTTTGTAGCCATTTTTGTTATCCCTGCACTGCTCTGTGAGAGGTGAGCAGGATATTCTTCTTCACAAGAGGAAGCAGCATTAGTTTTGGGAGGTCTGATTCTTTTATTTGAAAACTCGTCACACTGTCGAGAGTTCTGAATAATCAAGCATCCCTTTTTTCTAACTGCACAGGAACGATTAAGCATCCGTTTGTTCCTTCAAGATTTCTGAATGTTTAAGCATCCAATGGTTCGTTCTTTCAAGAGTTCTGAATGATGGGAGGGTTGGTTTGTTCTTATCTAGCATTGATGACTTGGAAGGCAAATCTAATTGCTTTGATGATTCACACTATTTACCAATAGGTGGTATCATTGGGCTAATTCCTTGCCTCGAAATTTTTATCACTCCAAATAATGATTACATTCCAATACTACCAACCAATTTGAATACTTACGTGAGGGAAAACTTCAATTTTGTTTATCGACGACTCCTATTGAGGAGCAATTTTTTTTCTAACTCAACACGAATCATTATAAGTGGTATGTGTGAGAGCACTTTATCACCATGGTCTACTCCCACCATTGAGCATAGATATTGTCGATGCGCATTTTATACTACCCAGTCCCTCCTATTCATGATGGGCTTGAGGGTTTTAACCTTTTGGGTCTCATATGAGAGGGAGAGAGAGATTCATATATCTATCTAAGTGGTGCATCGACCTATGAGCTAGATGGTTAAGTATTTTTTGCCTGGATGCTCGTTTGGGAGACTAAATTGAAATTCTTTAGTCTTTACAAGCAGTTGTAGCTTGAATGAAGAGAATGTGGACTACTTTTTTATTAGCATTCTCCTTTAGTGCTAGCCTTTGTCACGGCTGAGTTTGCCCTTCACCTTTAGAGTGCCGACAAAGACTTAGTACGAAGACCTTTGTAGATTTGGGTGCTCAAATATGTGTGGTTGTGTGGATTGGTATGTGTGAGAGCATATGTTTATACTATGGTCTACAATCAGTGTTGGGCATTGATGACATTAGTGGAAATGTCATAGTAGTTAGTCCTTGTTATGCATGGTGGAGTTTATGGTTTTCAACCTTTTGAGTGACTATTAATAGATTGAAATTGCACTATATGTTGTGTTTTTAGAAAATGAGTTTGGGCATATTCCTAGATTCATCTAGATATATTAGTTATGGGTCTTTTTGGAGTTTGCTAAGTTCTTAAATAAGGGTGAGAGATTATCACAAGTTTTAGATCCTTGAAGATTTGTGGAATCAAAGATTGGTAAAGCTTGTGAGTTTACACAAGTATAAGTGTCCATTCTAGTTTCTAAATGTAAAGCTTCTTAGCAAAGAACAATATAATAAATGTTTTCAAGTGTATTGACTAGCATGAAAGAGAGTCAAAATAGGGTGCTAGCAAGAGCATACAAAATATATTGAGATGACATCTTTGTTTATACTTGTTTCATGCTCCATACTTCCAATAATGAACATTATTGCATCTATACATCAATTAGATGGCCTCCACCGTTTAGGAGTAGAGTCAAATTTGATGTATGCATGCTTGGTTTGTCATTGTTAAAGTAGAGCTATTCCAAAGTTTTTTGGCATGATATGTATATTTAAGCATGCCCTTGCACGGCATCCAAGTTACAAAAGTAACACATGATTTGTTCTAGTCTAACCCTAGTCATCTTAAAAGTGCTTTTTGGTTGAATCATCTTTTAAGGTATCTTAGTGAGATTGTCGATTACATATTTTGATGTGGATGATTAAAGCCAATGGATATGATAAGGAGGTATTCATACCCTCAATGGAGTATTGCTTGCAAGGAGCAAGGGTCCAAGCAACAAATAGTGGTTTTAAAAAAAGAAACAAGTGTCGAATTTACAAGCCCAAAATAAATGCATGAGATCCTCCATAGCCACACTACAGAAAGGGCAAACATGATTCAGATTGATCCACCTCGATAGCCTTCTCTTAACCGGCAAGCATCCCATGAGCATTTTCCAAAGTAAGAACCTTGTCTTACCGATTTTGCACCCCCGCCAAATATCTTTGAATTTGTCGGACCACCATTTATCCCTCCTCCTCAACCTCCATGTACTCTTCAGCATGGACATTGGTGACATCATTTGACACAAACCTTTGTAGATAATCCTTGAAGATATCTTTCTTAAACACGTTCTTCGAAATGATTGCCATTGACTAATCAACTAGTTATCCGAGTATATAACATTGGAAGGCCAATTTTTTGGCACATAGCTGAAGGCACTTGTCAGCATAGCAACTTCTGCTCTATTAAATTTAAAGACCTCTCTCAGCTTCTCCAAGGATTTCCAATCATCCTTTAAAGGATCCCACACATCTATCCATCTCCTTACTCCTTTTTTATGAAGACCTCTTGCCCAAGAAAGGTCTATAGGCCAGAGATTGGCTCCTACATTGAACGGGCAAACCCCCACTAAATTGCTTCCCTTGAAGTTCCATCCCCTCTAAGGCCACAACGCCTTGTCCATACTAGTTTACCACAACATTCCTTCCAAGCTGAGACTATTAGCGGAAGTGAGAGAGGGAGAGAGAGGAGTGCACACAAGATTACTAACTGTACACTTTTCTCTCTCTCTCTCTCTCACTTCCGCAAACATGGTATCAAAGCTGTGCTGATGGAATCTCTCTCTCACTCAATGTATAGACTACCTCTCACACTCCACAGAGAATAAAGAAGACTCCCGATTCTCTCATTTCTCGCATAATCCTCTCAAAGAACCTTACCACTCTTGAAATGAATTGAGAGAACCTTAGAAATCTCTCAAAAAATAGAGAACATAGTAGATGTTTCTCATAGAACACTCAAGCAAGAACCTCAATAAGTAAACGAATGGGAGGAAGACTAGAAGAAGCCTAACTCTCTCTCCATAGCTCGGAATGGCGAGTTTTTTGAAGCAAATATGAGATGGAGAAGAGCTCTACGATGAGAGCTAGAGAAGTAACATAGATGCCTCTAAAGGAGGGCTTGCGTGCCTTGACAGAACAAGGGCTTATACTCTCTCTCAAACAGAAACTCTCTCAACAGATGATGCCTCACGGAAGGAGGGCTTGACACTCATGAAGGGAGTGGGAGCATCATTGGCTCTGATACCATGATAGCAGAAGTGACAGAGGGGGAGAGAGAGAGGAGTCACTTCCGTTATCAGAGTATAGACCAGCAGTCAAGTCTGACCCTTTGATGTTAATAGGGAACCCAAAAAATAGCTTCTCGTATCAAGACAGATTAGTTTCCCAACTACTTTGCCTTTGCCTTTAGCTTGCTCCAGGAGCCAATGAACACTATGAACCCATGGGGTATTATATTCAAATAGCTTTGGTAACCACTTACAGCCAATGAGAGATTCTTTAGACCAATATCTGGCAAAACAAGTCCACCCTTACTCTTTGCAGCCTTAAGGAGATCCCACGATATATAATGTAGCTTTCTTTTACCCTTCTCCTTTGCCCATAGGAAGGATCTAAAAAGCTTCTCTATTTCCTTTCAATGACTTTTTCGGAAGCACCAAATGGAAGCTACATAAGTAGTAGCAGTAGCCAAAATGTGCTTAGGAATTAAAAGCCATGCATTTCCAACCAAAGGCAAGTCCATTCCAAGGCATAAGCTTTTGCTTGATCTTGTCCTTAAACCACTTAAATATCTGATGTAATGTTAAGCCTAAACACAAAGGGGCACCTAGATACCTCATTATTTCACCTCTTTTCACCTAGTGCATACATAATCCTTCACCCAATTGGGTAGCTCATCTTGAGCTATCTTGAGAGCAAAAGTCTTTGACCAACTGAGCAACAAATAGAGGTTACAAATATTAGGTTTAATTATGACTTTACATTTTTGTCTTGTCCTCTTGTTGAATGCCGACCTATCTTTAATTTGCATACCACTTTTCGGATTAACTTGTGTAGGAGGCACATGATGTAAGGGAAACTTTGGAGCATCAATATGTACACAAGTACATGTTAGTGCTACATCTTCAAGGAAATTTCACCTAGAAGAGCTAGTTGTGGATTCAACCCTTCGAGGAGTTTGTTTGATATGAAAGACTAACTTGAATGGATTCTTTTGCCATCACACCCTCTTGTGTTTTCTCTAAATTTAGATGAATCACGTGGTCAAGTATATCGTTAGCCAAGAAGAATATGCTATTTGTAGAGCTAAGGTGTCCAAAGCATTGTATTTAGTTGTAGAGCTAAGGTGTCCAAAGCATTGCATATCATGGTTTATTAGCAAAGAATAATATGCTATTTGTACAGCTAAGGTGTCCAAAGCATTGTACTATTCGGTGCCTGATAAACCATTACAAGATCTTGCTACATGACTCTCATCAAAATATCACCATAAATGTGGCATAATATGTTACATAACAAGGCCTGGCCTTATTTGATTGGATTTGGAATTGGGAACTACGAGTGAAGATATTGTATGAAGTTAAACTTGGCTATTCAAAGTTGTATATGAATCGTGTACATATCATTTCTTTTGTAAAACTACAAGATCCAAGTTGTGAATTGTATCTTTTATTTGTATGAGGGATTGAAATTTTATTTGTAGCACATGTACTTTTCCATAAAGGATGTGCCTTGGCAATGAATATATATGGATTGTGTCATCTAAATTAAAAGTTTGCATCTTGCACATGTCATTAGAATCTTTTCTACCTACTCTTAGGGTGAGCGATGAAATAGTGGCAATGCTACAATCAAAAGCCCTAAAGAAAAATTCAATTAAATTAAACCATTACCCTATCCTATATTAGATGTGCTAACATAAAGGCATATTTTGGGTGATAGTATAATGTATGCTCACCTAATCTCATGTGATGAGCCTTACCTTGGTCATTAAGTACAAAAAAACTCATCTAATAACAAGATCTTCTCAAAAGATTTTGAATAACAAATCCAATCACCATATTATGGGTAGCAAATAACTAGTGTTAATGCAAACACAAGGAACCATCTAGTATATGCAACCTATGGCTTTTTTAACAAAGCATGATGATGTACGATTAAAAAAAAATTAATGTGCCCTTCGACCTTGGTTATACTTTTACAATAGAAAATCTAAATTGCATTATTCAAACTACCATAGTTAGGCACTGCGTGTTTTATTCACATGGAAATTACAATGAAAATTTTGTGCATCGAGCATACATAATGGTCAAACATGGGGTGGATCACTAAAGAAAATGTGAACATGCATGTGCATTTACATTAGGGTTGTATTTCCTTTTCCAAAGTGCATTTACCATTACGGCTAGTTTTTTTTGGGGGGGGGAAAGGGGGGGGATGCAAATGTAGGAGACACAAGAAGGGGTATGATTTTCCTTCTCATTCAAGATGTATGCGAGGGTGTACTTTTAATTGGGTGAACACACATGATAGGGCCACATATGAAGAGTGGGCCTCCTAAATCAAACCAAATAGTAATCTTGTGATCCTCGATCCAATTAAAGTTGACTCGCAACATCTTCTAAAATATAAGACTATTGCTACAATGATTTTCCTTGAAACCAAACCCCCTAATCAAAACTTGAGAATTTTAATCCACACAATATCTTTGCCCACACTAAATAATCCCTATGTGTGCATATGCAATATGTATTTCTTATCATCCTACATCCATAACTACATAGCTCATTGCTGGATGCCAATAGACCTTCATTAACATTAGATCACTCCAAGTTGATGAAAGAATATGGGCCTCTTCCTCATCCACGTCCACATCATCTAGGGTTACTCTCAACTATAGGAGATAAAACAAAAAGTACGTGCAAATTACAAGAAGGGGTTTGATTTTCCTATCATGCAAAATGTATGAAAGGGTTATTCTTAGGGTCTTAGCATATGTGAGGAAATAGGGTGGGAATGGAAAAAAGTGGTCCCATGCATATTCAAATGTATTTCTATCCTATTCTTGTCCCACACTATGCTAAGAGTCAAATGAACTAGGCATGGGTTAGGTGGAAGAGGACACATGGCATCATCTCATGTGTTTAGGAGGTGGGGACAAGGACACAAGTCATCATTCCATGCTTTATAATCCCTAAAGGGGGATCCCGATTTGGCTTCCAGGGTCTTGAGGCGAGGGCCCAAGATGGGAGAAAAGGTGGCTCTTCCGTTTCTAAACCTATCTTAGACCACTTGGTTTAGGATGGGAGTAATGATGACAAGTAGATTCCCATCTTAAACCCATGCTAGTCCCATCCATGTGCTAAAGGCCCTTAGTTGGGTGAACACACATGATAGGGGAACATATGAAGAGTGGGCCCTCATGGATAAAACAAAATAGCAACAGTACAATCCTCAATCCAACCAAAATTGACATGCAAGATCTTCTAAAAATTCCAAGTCTCTTGCTAAAATGGTTTGCCTTGCAACAAAAACCCCAAATTGAAGCTTGGCAATTTTTAATGCACATAGCATCTTTGGCTCACACTCAATAATCATGATGTGTGAATATGCAATATGGATTTCATATCATCAAATGTATATCCTTAGCTACATATCTTGGCAAGATGCCAATAGACCTTCATCAATAGACCTTCATTTAAATTAGATCACTCCAAGCCAATGGAAGAGTATAGGTTCCTCATCATGTCTGCATCATCTATGGGGTTACTCTCCTAGTTGAGTTGGAGCAACCAGTCCACGTTGTTCTCACCTCATCTATTAGGTTCAAAACCATGGCATTCTCCATTCTATAACCACTAACTACCACATGTGAATCTTGAATTTGCATGAGGTCTTGTCATGGTTCTTGTATTGGCTCTTTTCCTAAGTGCATATCTTTAACAATAGAGTAATCTAATAGCACAACCTAATAATATTCCATTTTGCATCATGCTATTAATGTACTTGTGCATTGTCCAGTTTATTGTTATGCTAGATTTTTGCTAGTTAGCCATGGATCTTCACAGTGAGGGGCTGCAAATATTTGGTATAACTAGTTGTTTTGGATAGTGGCTTTACATGATATTATCAAAGTCATATATGAATTTTGTCACAAAGTCTTGTCATATATTCCACTAGTCTAGATCAAGAATAGGATTCGTAATATGCAATCTTCCTTCACCATTGCCTAAAGTAGGTTGCAATTCTACCCCTTTTCCTACTTTATATGAGCAACCTCAAGTTCCACCCTTGCAATAAGGCTTTGTTAGCTCACCAACAAGCCATGTAAGCTTCAACAATACTGGCGCCCTTTGTATCTAGGGCTCTTATTACACATATAATGAGTTTCATAATCAATGGAGTGAATATACTTACCCAAAAGAATTATGATGCTAATTTAGTTTTGAAGGATGTAATGAAATCCTTAGATATTTATCCTTGCTTTGGTTCCAACATTCTAAACTATATATTAAAAGTTTTCAATGCCATGAGCTCAAAATTTTCTGAAGACAGAGTAAGAATTTGTACACTACAAAATGAGGCTTCAAGTTTGACAAATAGATGGAGATAAACTATTCTCATTTAAACTTTAGATTTCACAACCATCATCGATAACTTAAATAAACTATGTTGTATAATTAATTTTGTCCTAATTTTGTGCACAACACTCATTTGTGTACACGTGTGAATATCCTTGGCACAAAATCATACTAGGTTTTTGACAAATATTAGATCATCCACAAGTTATATAACATGTCATAGCCCAACTATAAAAGATTTGTATTATAATCACTTTTTTCTTTTGTAGTTATGTTTATCGACCATCCATGTGATGATCAAATACAATTTTGTAAAGACTCATTGAAATTACCACACACTTGGCCAAGCAATCCATGATGTATATTATGATAAGAGGCTCATATAGGAATCCCATTAAGGACCCAATCTTTTGCCATACATATTTCTAGCCATCATCTCAAAAGAAAAAATGCCTTCACACAAAATATGCTATGCATTCCCTAGATCTTTGTGTTCACAAGCTATTGATTATTTTGATTCCACATCCTTGCAGTTTTGATGATATGCTTTTCAATTGAGCAACCATTCTTGAACCACAAACACGTGACTTGAGTGTAAAATTTGAACTTTCTTGTGACTTAACTCCTTGATTATTGAAATTTTCTTTAAAAAAGTACAAAATATCTTCCAAGCATCTCTCTTCATAGTGTTAAATCTTTTAGATTGCCTATACTAGGTGACAGCAATTAGATATGCCTGAGGTCATTTAGTAAGGTGGCAAAATCCAAGCCCTATGGAAACATACCTAGTATCCCCACCAAAATATGTGACATGAAGCTAGGGATAATCAAATTTCACTCAATCGCTTTACATCGGACTATTTAGGATTAGTTGTAGGAATACTCTTACCTGCTTAGAGAAGCATAGTGAGGATATAGTTCTCCCCTAACATATATTTCATCTCAACACATAGGGTAGAAGATATCGTGAATCCATGTTGAACATGCACATACTAGCATTCTCAATCTTCCCATGCAAATGTCTCTCAACAAGAGCAACATATCACCACATTAATGTAGGAGGGGAAGCAACATATTATACCTTTCCCTCTCTCATAAAAGAGTGAATATACTCACATCCCAATTGATATTATAATCCATAATAGGAGGAAGGAAAGGATCATTGAAATGCAAGTATCTCTCCCAATCTATCAGTGCCAAAGAAGAGAGCAATGCATTGGTGAAAGAAGATATATCTACTCAATAGCACATGGAGGATGGGTAAATTTTGGCACAATATTGGGTGCCCTTCACAAATGCCTCTTGAAGAGGCCCAAGGTCATCCTACAAATTTCTATTAGATACAAAGGTCTATGGAGTTCTATAAAGACGTTAGACTAGCAATGTGAAACCATTAAAATGCATCTTGGACAGAGCTTCAACTATCCTAAACCTCTAAAATCCATTTGGAAAATCTCCCCCTAGGTTGAAGGATGGATACTAAGTATGTCAATATAGATTGAGAGGTAAGAAAAATGGTAGATGGTCGAGGCAATAAGTACAAATGAAACTTTTTAATTGAAAATACTAAAGAAAGGAATTTTTGCTCCATTTCTTGTATGTTGTTTCCCTTTTTGTGAACTATTAATTGGCTTTAGCCTTGGGTAGCATCTATTTAGATCTACTTATTCATATTCTTCTCTCAATGTGTGTGAACTACTCTTGGGTTTAGATCACTTTAGTTGTCTTGTGCATCATTAATTTTCTCAAAGCCAAGTGAATCATTTGAGATGAATAGAAGAGCACAATTATTTCTGTGGTATGATCAATAAAACATTTATGGGATCTACTCTTCCTGAGAACTCTGTGAACAATACTTACCTGTTTTAGATTTGGCAAAGCATCATTGTATGCATCTCATCAAGATCCATCTATAAGCTATTTTTAGACACAATGTGTCCCAATCGAACCACTTTTGTTTTAACCAAATGGCATTTATTGCAATTTAAACATCCCTTTGCTTCATTAATCCTAGCTAGGGCAAGTCTCAGTTCCTTCATGTGATTTGAAATAGGTGAACAGTGTGAGAACAGGAAATCGATGAGAAATGGCAAAAATTTTTAAGCTATCAGCTGATCTTTAGCTCCCATCGGTCACCACTATTTGCTAAAATGCTACAAAGCTTTAATTTCTCCTATTGTCCAACTTAATTTCACCTGATTTTGCAATTTTATGGGGGAGCTTTAGCAACTCATAGAGCAAGACAAATTTGTGGGTAGTCGACTATATTTTGGCCTTCCCTGAGTTTTGGTCATAGAAACCTCCTACAAGGTTGCACTTTAATATTTCAACATAGATCACAGGGTTTCCCTTTCATACTTTAAGGGAAGCTTGACAAAGAGGCCATACATCATAGGGCTATCCTTTTGTATTTGGTCCACAAAGCTTTGTAGAGAAGTGTCAATGCAAAATTTGATTTGGGTCAAATTGTAGCAACAAAGTGTTTGGTGACTCTATTGTCCCAAGCCTCAACTTCACTGGAGTTACCAAAAAACTTGTTTGGTGATTGAATTATCCCAAACCTCGACTTCTCTACAGTCACCACTTGGTTCTAGTCCTTCTTGGTAGAGTCCAACAAGGCCTACTACCAATTCAATGCTACACCTTTAAGAAAATTAGGTAAGACCTTTGACCTATCACTCATGGACTATCTAGGAAGTCATCATCCTTGGGAAAATCCCAAAGATAAGACATTTAGATCCCTTGAAACACAATTCAAGGCTAACTTATTATGTAGAATCACTCTTCAAAAGCTTCCACAATATGATCTACAACCAAGTCATCAAAGATAATCAACCTACTAGGACCATGAATACATTAGCAATCAAGAAGAAATCTGCTCGTAGTATGTAGTCCACATAATAGCTTTAAGGCTTTACATTTCATTCTAGGTGCAAAAGAAAGTGAATGCATTAACTATCACCTCCCTAGTGTTACTATTGAAAACTACCCAAAGATTCAAACACCTCTTTGTACCAACCATAGTGCTAATGCATTAACCAAGTCCCACAATGACATTAACTAAGTCCCACTTTGTCATTTGGCTTGACGACATTGTCGATTCATCAACATATTTAATAATGCAAACACAAACAACCTAATCATTATGACCGTTGTGCATATTGCTTGAGTATCCCTTTAGGTTCTCTAATTCTCAAAATGTGTAGCTGTTTCTTCAAAGGGAGTTCTTTTAGGCAATGTTTAGGGTTACCTAAACTACAACAAAACATGCAATCAAATGTGATGATATAATTTAGTAAGGCAATAGAAATCCAAGCCGACTACTCGACATCTATACTAAAAGATGTGACATGAAGTTGGGGGTAATCAAACTTCACTTATCTCTTTACACCTGATTACTTAAGATCAACTCCAGGATTTCTCTCACCTTCTCAAAGACACATGACAAGGACACTATACGCTCCTCACATATATCTTACCTTGACATGCAAAGTAGAAGATGTCACAAATCCACCTTGCATATCGACATATAACAATTCTCACTCCTCTCATGCAAAATTACTCTCAATAAGATGGAGATATCACCGATATATGTAAAAATATCATTGAAGTGTTGAAGGACCTAGACAAAAAGGGTTGCATGAACAAGTTGCTAGAGAGGTGATGAAGGACTTGAAGAGCCTTGTGCAAGCAAAGAAGGTGCTTGGAGCTTTTGATACTGTTGGTGTAAGTCGCGAAGCTTACAACTCTATTTTTAAAATTTTCAAGTCTGCTATGAAGGAAAAGTATAAGATATCTGCAGTGCCATTGCCAACACCCTGGTCTGTAAGGCTTGCACGTCAAGAAACAAACCAATGTCCTAGAGAAAAGCTTGGAGGATACCATTGTGTAAGTGGCACAATGACTTAGAAGCGTAAAAAGAAATCTAGCATCCAAACACTCGAGATGAATGCTTTCAATAATGTTTACCTAAATATAGAGAATTTGCAAAGAGCCATGGTCAAATTCTATGAGAGAAGAAGGTAAGAGAAATTCCCTCTTCGCATTCAACTTTACTTCTTCTCATTTCTATATTCTTACTGTATTTCTCTTTCATTGTATAGATGGCAAGTTAGTATTTGTTATAAAAATATATGAAGCTCAATTGTGGTGAAAGAGCACAAGCTAGAGAGGGTAAGCATTGGTATTATGAACGGCACCTTGCGTTTTGCTGAAGGGGATGAGAAAGCTAAACAGGGTTTCTCAATCCAATCTGGAAAGGACATATGGTGGCTTATAGCATTTGAGACTCCAAAGAAGTGCCACAAGACATTGAAGTGGGTTTTGGAGAGAACTGACATCCCATCAATTATTCAAAGACAAGAGGCACAGCAAACATTGACAATGGATGGGCATGAAGCATTTCAAGTTGAATGGCATCTAGCTGGTGATTTGAAAACCCTCAAGTGTTGGTATGGTTGTGAGACAGGTGCAAATGTACCCCAAGCAATTCCTCAAGGGCATTCTCATGTAGGTGCTTACATGACCACATGATTTTTATTCTGTGCGTCTGGATATTCTGAAAACAAGAAGCAAAAATGTGTAAAGGCATAAACCAAGACAACCTTACCCATTTAGAGGCAAATGTAAACTTCATGGCCATGCCCACATCCTTTGCAATCTTATCCTTGTATGATTGCATTGTTCTTGTGTCCACCATGCTGCAATCCATGTCTTCAAGTTGTGGTGCAATGCATTGAAGATGGCCATATCCTGATGCCGTCCTTGGAGTAATATAATGGCATTATACCAATAGATATTTCTCTGTTTCAAAGCAGAGGGCTTCTTTCTAGCATGCATTTGCCTTCCTAAATCCTCATGAATGGCTTACCTAAGAAACACTCGATTGGTTCCCACTCTTCAAAGTCTAAAGGAAATACATCTGCTATGCACAAGTGCTATTTCAAAATACAATTTCAAACTAACTCATTACACTTAGAAAACTTACATAAAATGCAGACTTACAATGTGATGGTATTGTTGATTGATTGCGTGACCAAATCCAAGCGCATGTCCTTTCCCATGTAGATGTGTTGCACCTTTGCAAGCCATCCTTTCTTCCCAACTTCATGATGCAACCCTTCCACTCATGCAAAAGATCATCTCTCTTGCTCTTGGAAAGCTTATGTGGACCCTTGGCAAATCCTATCATGACTATCCAACCATTCAAGCTGTAGGTGCAAGGCACCCATTCACCCAATGCATTTTTACTCTTGTGAGACAGAGAGGACGTGTATGGTCTCCTCACCATACTTGTAGAGAGGTCACAATAGCAAGAATGGACCTGAAAGTGCAGCTTGGAGGGAGAGAGTAGCTCCAATAGAGGGACAGAGAGAGAGAGCCAGAGGCGGGTATAGAGGGTGCAACTGAAGGTGGGAAGCAGCTCCATGATGTGCTGTAGCTAGGAATGGAGGGAGAAAGAGTAGAGGGGGATGAGTAGCTACTACAAGAGGTGTTGTAGCTATGAATGGGGAGAGAAAGAGTTGCAAAGGAGATGAGCTACTGCTGTAAATGTGTTGCACCTTTGCAAGCCATCCTTTCTTCCCAACTTCATGATGCAGTCCTTTCACTCATGCAAAAGATCATCTCTCTTGCTCTTGGAA
Organism: Dipteris shenzhenensis; assembly: GCF_047967505.1. Lineage (NCBI taxonomy): Eukaryota > Viridiplantae > Streptophyta > Polypodiopsida > Gleicheniales > Dipteridaceae > Dipteris > Dipteris shenzhenensis. The sequence continues at coordinate 19,802,136 of NC_141627.1, forward strand.
AGCTTATGTGGACCCTCGGCAAATCCTATCATAACTATCCAACCATTCAAGCTGTAGGTGCAAGGCACCCATTCACCCAATGCATTTTTACTCTTGTGAGACAAAGAGGGCATGTATGGTCTCCTCACCATGCTTGTAGAGAGGTCACAATAGCAAGAATGGACTTGAAAGTGCAGCTTGGAGAGAGAGAGTAGCTCCAATAGAGGCACAGAGAGGGAGAGCCAGAGGCGAGTATAGAGGGTGCAACTGAAGGTGGGGAGCAGCTCCATGAGGTGCTATAGCTAGGAATGGAGGGAGAAAGAGTAGAGGGGGATGAGCAACTGCTGCATGACGTGCTATAAATATGAATGGGGAGAGAAAGAGTTGCAGAGGGGGATGAGCTGCTACTATAGTAGGAGGTGTTGTGGAGAGGGAGAAAGACAAGGGACCGAGCAGGAGAAGACAGAGCACTTGCCAAATGAGTTCCCACATTTGAAAAATAGAGGGAGAATGGAGCTAGACCAGAGAAGAGGAGGGGGCAGGCTTGCAACAAATTGTGGAGGGAAGATTCACCCAAAAGGACCCACAACCTCTTGAATGCATTTGGGGATTGTCTGGGGAGATGCATATGGGAGGATGGTCAAGCATGGGTTGAAGGTGGGGGGTTTGAGCGGGACTAGTGTAAGAGGAGTAGCCAATAGAGGCTGTTTATAGGTTTGCCCACCATCCACCTCAACATGGCATTGCCCCACAAAAAGGAGCACTCCCATTAGTACACCTCAAATCCCTCACTAACCCCATGAAATTAGAAAACACTAATTGGGAGCCCTTTGTTCTCCCCTAATGCTAGAGAGCACAAAGAGTGTACTATATATAATGCATAGTTTGACATCTATCTATACTCAAACATTGTGCTAGATAGCATTTTTAGTGGGCTAAATAGAACAAACAGTGTGCTATATAGCATGCATTTATTGCTTTCCCACTCATAAATATTGAGCCGTATGTAAATTTTTTGGCTACAGATGAATTGGTTGTCTCCATCTGTAAGATCCATTCAAATTCCCTATTTTGCAAGGGAAGCCAACTCTCAATCTTGACGTCAATATGTTTTTTTAGCTAAATATCGTGGCTACCTAGTGTAAACTACATGATGAGAGACTTCTACAAGTGCATCTTAGCAAGAAAAATTCCCTATATAACAGATTCAATGATCTAGAGAGCACAAACTATTTGCTACATAGAATACGTAGTTTGACATATGTCTATACTCAAACTATGTGCTACATAGCATAGCATGATGTCGGGTTGTTCTACTTGTGCTATGCATGGCTATTGAAAGGAACCAAGAGAATAGCACTGGGACACTGGCACAGCCACAGGTTGGCATTGTACTGGGTTGCACCTGTGGATGAGCTAGCCCTTGTGATCCAAGGCACAAGAGCTACATGAGACCACTCCTAGTATGCAGGTACCTGGGTTTTCTCAAAGATAGAGGTGGATTTTGTTGTTCTTTAATTTGAATGCACGGTTGGATTTTTTTTCCAAAAAAAGAAATTGCTATTAACGCTTGAAAAACATCGTCCAACTCAACTGCCAAAAAGAGCTAAGGAAGGTAAGTATGGTGAAACAATTGGCTGTTAGAAAATAACTAGCCTATTTCCTAGAGAATCCAGCACATTGCCTCTGGAATCCCCAGAACAAGGGCTAACAACCAGGGTGGTGGTCTATGCATCCAGCAAATAGCCCTTGTGGAAAGGGTGTAGGAGACACCTATAGGCCAAGCCTTACAATACCACTCCTATCTTTCGATAGTCGCCCTCGTTCTTGGAGTGCAACACTCCCAAATGGCGGGAAAGGTAAGATAATGTCCTGCGAGATGGAAGCAAGGATGGCAACAAGATAATGTCTTGTCAGATGGCAACAAGGATAGGCGATAAAGTGATCTGCTGACCTCCTATCACCTAACAACAACGCATGACCCATATGTTTCAAGCAGTGCTACTAAATACCGTCTCCCAAACATTGTCCTCTAGTGAAGGCATCGAACGTACATGGGAAAGCAATGCGCCATCAACAACTATTCGAAATACTTGCTAGCCACGAACCCTAAACGCTGGCGTGACTGGGTCAAAATCAAGAAGATATACCCTCCCTCCGTGAGCCATGTAACCATCCCCCAGTGAAGTCTCGCTATATCTGCTATGCGTGTGGGCCACAATCCTAAAGTCCGCTAGACAAATCCTTTGAGCTATAGGACAACCCCCATAGGCAAAGGGGTATCATCTCCAGAATTGCCTCTGTGCAGCAAAAGCAACTTCCATCTACATGCATCTGCTCTAGCCAGGGGCCAATAGGCAATCCCCCATGGGCCAACAACCAAAAGAAATAGGAGATCTTTTTTGGTCTCATGCTAGTCCAGAGATGAGGCCAAAACTGAGAGACAACCTCCTGAGGAACCTCATGCTTGACCAAATAGCGCTCCCTCAAGGGTGTCCAAGTAGCTACCTCCAGCTGAACACAACGGCCGATGTGAGCTGTGTATGAGAAAAAGGGCACCACCTCTACCCTACTCGAGTGTCCTACTTTGGCTGGCTAGAACTGCTCCCCTGGGTCCCACTGAATATCACGGAGGGGCCGGTCCTCCTAGAGCCACAAATGCCAAACTGCTCCCTTTGGGGCTAACACGATTGTGTCTTGATGTGCCATCCCTTGCCTAAGTGGCCCACTACCCTTATCCGATACCGCTCCCACCATCCAGAGCCGCCTCCTCTAGACCATCCCTACCTATCTCAACCTACAAAAAGCCTCTAGGCCCCACTCTGTAAACCTGCGATGAAAGGAAACAAGGGGATCTTGGAAAAAGTGAACCCTAAGAGGCACCCATGTCCATGAGAACTACCAAAACCAACTATGAGGGATTTAAGGACTGCGTAGCCCTTCCCACTAGGAGGCGAGGATCGTTGCATCAATCTCTACTATCCATGTACCTGCCCCCCTCAAATGCGAAAGGGACTTGCTCTAGTCTCTATATCCCAAGGGAGGCAGCTCCAAACTCCGAAAGATCTGGCCGGGCCACTGTCCCACTTCACCCATCCAATATGTGTGCACTGGTCTAGCATATGCCCCTCTGTGTCTCGGATCTCTGCGTGCCAAACGATTTGCTGCCTCTCAAACTTCCCCCTGTGGGAGGGTCTAGACTGAATGAGCCCCCATCCAACCACTACCGCTAAAAAGATCCACCTGTGGGACAGCTGCCACTGTCCACCTATTCGAGGAGTGTTCCTTAGGAGCTCTCACTGGAGGAGGATTACCAAAAAGCGAGCGAAGAAAAGCGAGCGAGGCCAAATAAGCGAGCGCGGACAAACAACAATGCAAGGTGTTATCTGTTTAATAACAACCACATCATATTCATCAGGACAGCCAATTACCACAATTTATGCTCCAAGAAAGCTTACCCACTCGCCTGCATCTTGGCTAGCATGTTTCCAGAAGTACATGTTCAAATCATGTTTCCTTTGCTGTGAAAAAGTAATGATAAAATAAAACATTGAATGCTTTCAATAATGAGAAAAGTAACATATTACATGAACTGCTCTTCATGTTGTCAGAAGACACCTTTTTTCTAAAAGTTATTAACTCCATAGCACAAAAAGCATATGTCATACAAACAAAAATTAATATAAAAATTTGATGCTTCAAAATATCTTCCAACCCTTGGAATGATTGTACAAAATGTTTTTTCGTGCATTGCCAAAACATGGAAGCACACCTATGTATATCATCCGCTTCCAAAGGAAATATAAAAAAGGGACATCTAGGCTGCCTACTAAATGCTTGATGGGTTTCTTCCACCTTCAAAAAATACAACTTAGTGCAGCTTCATGCAAGGAAGCACACCTACATATATTATCCGATTCTGAAGGAAATGCAAAAAAAGGGCATCCAAGCCATACACTACATACTTGATGGGTTTCTTCTACCACCCAGAGCTTGAAACAATTCAACTTTTGTCAATGTAGCCTGATGCATAAACTGATGCACCATTTCACTTAAGCCCAAGACAACAATAAACACAAAGTATATGTGCTTGCAAGGCATGTAGGGACTTTTTCTTGCTTCCCTTTCTGTGAAATCAAGGCATGTGCAACGTGGAAACTCTGAAATCAAGACACTATATGTTAGCCCCTTGGACATTGATCCTGTTGTACGAACATGGAATACATGCACCTCATGTGGAATAATGATGTTCTCTCTCACCACCTCCCCATTTTCTGTAACTGCCTTGTGTATCCTTTCCTTGAAATCTTTATTCAACTTACTTCTCCATGAAACAAGCTTTCCATCACGATGAGAAGGGCGCACATGGCTAGGTGTATGGATTTGCTGTGCATAAGGAGGTCCCATCACACCAATAGAATTATCACTATTAAATACGAACCCTGCCCTTACAAGGGCACCCCTCTCATCTATAGTGATTGATGTCCCACTTGCAACCTTCCATACACCTGGAGAGACCCCAGGAACACCTTGAATGGATTTATCCACATTCCATGTATGGGTGACAGAAGTATTACAAAACCATACAAACTGCTCTATCACTCCATGAGAATGTTGCCTTCTTCCCTTAAAACAAGGGGCTGGCACACCATAACTTGCACTTCTACCAAGTGAATTGATTAGTGCCCCACATCATCTCCAACTCTCTGCCAAGTAGCCAAAGCATGTGACAACGCTATGTGGTTCGGTTCTCCTGATCGCCCAATTGGCTTCATGAATATCTATCTCTCTACAAACCATGTCCTGTGATGGACTTTTAAAATCAATTTGTCTTCTTTTTCCTATCACTCTCCTTGTTGTCATTGTCATGTATTCTGGCCGATGACTATCATTTCCATGGACCGATGTTGAACATTTTGAACCCCTCTTTCTTCTTATGCTCACCGATTCTGTTATTGGCCTATTCATCTCAGGAGATTGTATCCCAGCCTCTTCAATCACTATGTGTGATAAATCCACAAGCCTATTTCTGTCCCCTTTACCAGACCCACTACCATCAAGTATTCTTCGCCGGAGAGCATCCAAATTTGGTCCTGTACCCAAGTGTCTTCCATTCATAAAGGCATTGTAGTGGGCACTTTGAAGGACACTCATTGCAAGATCTGCTCCATAAGCATCATACAATGTTACGTGTTTTGCATATCCATGTGCTGCTCTCATGCTAGAATGTTTTGTCTCTGAAAGGTTCACTATAGGAACAAATCCAGAGTGCTCTTCTTGCCGCAAGAACATTCCCCCCCACTGGTTGACTCTAACATCCCACCAAGCAAGCCATGTATGCAATGTTGGTAGCTCACCCTCCTTCACATGAATCGGGGACCAATACAAATTCAATGTTTGTTTGCATTGGTCTGCAGAAGTTGAAGTTGTTGCCTCTCTCCACTTCCGACATAGAACTTTATTCTCCTCCTGAAATTGTGGCTTAATGCATCGTCTGGTGTGCTCAACCATGCTCATCTCCCAATGGAAAACACAAGTTCTTTCTCTACCATCCATCACATTTTCAGGTCCACCATTGTAAACATTGCGGACAGCCAGCCAATTTGCTCCTGCTCCATCTGCCATGAATCCACGGAATTCAGGTTTTTTAAAACCATTCTTCTCCATTGTATTGTTCAGTAGCTCCCAGAATCGAACTTGAGCATGGTTATCCTCCACCTTGAATTCACATATTGCTATAGTTAATAGTTCCCTTATGAATGGGTCATACACATGAGCACCCATTGTTGACCATCCCCTCACTCGATGCACATGGTCAAAATGAACCCATTGTGATCCCAAGCTTCCACCAGGCCGCATGCGATTCACTAGATCAACTCCTGATCCTAGACCAATGGTCGACATTTTGAAGATATGTGGTTGTTGTTCATCTTGCAATTGTTCAAGAAATAGGATACTTTGTAGGTATGGATATTTGCATCTCCTCTTTAAATCAAGTATTGAATCCATTCCACCATCCCCTCCTCTAGCCTCACTTCTTGCGCTCTGCACCACTCTCTGAAGCCTCCTTCTCTGGGTCATTGGTGTAATGGTTTCAAGCACTTCTTCGAACTTTTGATCATCTAGTGGCTCCACAACAACCCCATCCTTTGCTAGCATCATCTCCATCACAAGGTCTTGTGCCACAGATACCTCGATATTTTTGCAAGAGGAATTTCCATTCAACCTAGCACGCATTGAAATGAGATCCTCTACTTGCATTTCCTTTGCTCGACTTCTACCTTTTTCAACTGGATGGTCATGGAAAACCACATGCACTGCGCATCTCGTTGTCTTCACTCGTTCATGGGGAAAGCAATAATATATAATAGCACTGCATAGGTAAACACACTCTAGTATTGCATCACAATGCTTACACAAAAGTGACCCCAAGGCAGGATCAATGGGACCAGGTAGAGGAGGCCTCCTAAGCTTTCCTTTCCATTGTGTATCATTTAAAATTCCCATTCGTTCAAGGAAAAGACAATCCAAATTACAACATCTCAAATAACCTGAACATCTACTCATTCTCACAACACCATTGAAGCAGTCTTGCGAACATGTGGAATATTTTGTCCAAACATGACCATCAGCATTATGTTCCATTCCAGACATTGGTGAACCCTTAGGCATAGGTGGAAGTTCGAAGACAATATATCCATCGTAAGTTAGAGGAAGCTCAGTAACGTTCTCCACCCATATTTGAGCGCAACATGAAGAGAACTATTCAAAGGCATCCTCTCTATAAGTGAAACCACACTATTCAGTTCATGATTCATAAAGTCACCATGAGTACCTCTCTTATAGGACATGTGAAATCTTAAGGTTGATTGTTGGCCACCACTAATCTTGAACCCTTTCTGACCATCCTCTAAGTTCACCACTGGAAGTACAATGGCAAGCTCATCTATTCCGATTTCTTGATGCAGCTCAATGTCCTCGTTCTCAATGTGAAAGTGTTCCTTAAGCTCCTCCAATGAAACCTCTAGGAAAGGAGTGTCAAAACGAATGGTCAATGATTCGTGTTCTCCAAAGCGAATGAAAACTGAGAAAGGCATGATTCAAATGCTAGAGCCAAGATGTAGCATCAGACGACACCAACCAAAGAACAAGTGAAAAGCTAGCTACACAAAGGGTCCGAAAGCAGGGAGGCAAAAGAAGAAATGGCATAGATGTGTTGGAGACCGAAGAGAATGGAGCAAAGA